>NW_028245114.1:1205000-1355000 GCF_964263255.1 Lissotriton vulgaris
AACCAGGCAACCCAAATCGGGATTGAGGCTGGAGCTGTTTGGCCAATCAGAGGAGAGGCGCAGCCTGGGACGATGTTAAGTCTGTCTCCTCGTGGACGCACTGTGCGTCCGTTGCTAAGCAACGTCTTGGATAATGACGGCCCAAAATTAGCCCAATCATAGTGGGGGCGTGATCCCTTGGATCGGTAACCGCTGTGGCGATAGATTTGGAAGCAATTTAACAGGCATAAACAGTGCACAACACACTCGCATCGCTTCCTAATATCACAAGACTATAGTCAATTTGCGGAGATTACAAGGCGCACAAGAACACATTATATAGTCTTGGAAAAGGTGGTTGCCATGGTGTAAAATGGCAATAGCACCAGTTTTCAACAGTAAATGAAGATTACATGCTCTATGGAACACAGTAACAAACAACCGCATTTAGTATGTTATAAAGCGAAAAAACAGGGCTACTATTCAAAACATAATGGTATGTACACATTACATGTTCTATGTAGGTACAAGCAAACAGCGACATGAGATTGTTGTCATATGGGAAAACAGGTTACGAATTTAAAGTGTTCACTAGTAATGTAGTGGAATGAAGTAATTCCTGTATACTGTTTCTGTTTTCATGTTTTTAATACATATAAAAACTTTGCATATCAGAGAGTGTTTTGCTTGTTATACATCTAGGAGCTGTCCTCAGCTTCCTCCAAAGGAATTGTTTTCACTACCCAACAGAACCATTTTGTTTGTTAATCGCATATACCCAGGTTCTGAGGGACACAGGGTCACCCCTTTTTGCTAAAATTAAGCAGTTTGTACGCCGGCACACCGTATCTTGTAGAGATGGTGCCTTCCTGCCTTTTCTTTTGACGTAGGGCAGCACGAAGGCTTGCCGCGCTGCCCCACACCAAAATATTGTAAACATTCCCCTATGTGTCTTTCCTGTCCATCACAAGATGCTAAATTCAGTATTTCTGAATTTAGGTGCCTTTCTCTTCTTTTAAATAAGATGTGAAACATGTGTTGGTGATTAGCACAGGAACCTAAGTCAGAGTGGAACAGTAACTTGCTCAAATATATACACGCTGCTGCTATCATAGGCCGAACTATCCTTCCGCGCACATATCTTAGAGACGTGCAGACTATACGTTTTCTGTGGGCGAAGCCTCCGTTGGCTCAGTTGACAGAAAATCTACTCTAAGGGCCCTATGGCATAGGGGGCTTTGGAGGAAGGGCATTAGAGCGTGGCGACTGTAATGTCCATTTTCTAGTCTGTCACCACCAGGAACAACCTGGCAGTGAGGAAATGGAAAAAACAATAATGTCCCCCAAACTCTGGGAGAAAACTTCAGAGGTGTGGGGGTCCTTCGTTTTTGTGTTTGCAAAAACAAACTCCCAGTTTTTAAGTTTCTTTTCAAAATACAAAGTAATGTTGAAAGTTTGGTGGACGGCAGTTCAATCTCACAGCAGCCGTCCACCAGACCTATTGACCTTGAACGGAAAGGCTGTGATGCTGGACGGCTGGGCTGGTGGCCATCTCTAAATTTGACAGACAGTGCTCTATCAGAATGGCAGACGTATTGTCCTCCTCCACCCTGACAGACAGAATACCATCCGTCAAACATTACATTTGCCCCATGGTACAGACAGGAGTAAATCCATTTTCTGCACAGTAACGGAAGAGAAAGCATCAAAAACTGATGGGGTGAAGGGGCGTTTCCAAGGGGAAAAAAATCCTTTAAAGGAAAATAAAGAGAGACCAATTGGTCTCAGGCCAGGACATATTTCTATGCAGGAGTGTATGCTATGTACAATTACACACGCTGCAATGCCTTCCGTGGTCGTAATTCAAAACTGACAAAACCTTTCCAGTAGTACTGTTGGAAATCTTTGAAATTTGTGAAGCATGTAAATCTGCACCAATAAAAGAGTGTAGACACTAGAACCCTCTTTCTTGAAGATCATGAGTGTCTGAAAAGCAACTGGAACCAATTACATTCTGGAGCCGTATTACAAATAGTGCACACTGTGCTGTGTGTGTTCTATCACTGAAAATGTGCTGTCCCATGGCAGGCCTTTCTAGAAGCCGCTGGTCCACCTTTCACTGTGCGGGGGATGCCTGAAGGCCCCTGGATTTATTTTCCCCCATTCAAGGGTCGCCCTCGTGGGCACACTGACTGTGTAAAATAGACGCAGTAGCAACAGATCTCAGCTACTGAGAGACGATCATCGGAAACTCTCCAACAGGGTTCACTTAATCTAAAAATTGCTGCCAACTATTGAACCACAGACACAAGACATGCAGGCCTGCCAGCATACACTACATGAGCAGGTTTGCACCCTTGAGGAGTGTGCGGAGAATGCAGAGGGCAGGTCGTGGTGAAATAACATTAGATTGATGGGCCTGCCTGAAAACGTGGAGGGCCGAGAAGTAGAGTCATATCTTGAAACCTGATTTATCAACTTTGTTCCCATTGAGGCACTTTCATCATTCTTCTCAGTGGAGCGGGTTCACAGGGTCACGTCGAGGAAACCCCTGCCGGGCATCCTGCCTAGACCACTGGTGGCGCGCCTTATCCACTATAAAGACAGAGGCAGCGTCTTAAGTGATGAAAGCAAGCAGAGCAATTTGCCAATTGACAATCCCAAAGTGATGATCTTCCCAGACTATACACTGGCGGTCCAATGCAAATGTCATACTTTTCTTGCAGTCAAACGCAAGCTGAGAGAAGTCAACATCCAAAATTCACTCCTCTTCTTGGCCCATCTGTGTATCCAAGCAAATGGCAAAACACATTTCTTTACTGACCCCATTGATCGGGACCTGGGTGGAAAGTCAGGGGCCGGCAGGAATTGATAGTGGACCTGGTGTACTGGAGGGAACGCCACCCACTGGGGGACACCTACAGAGATGCAAAAAGAGGGACTCGTCGACAGCTCTTCACGTGCCCTGCTCTCCGAGCTTGGAGGAGGTCATCCAGCAGCGATGTATGGTGTTGCTGACAGTGGTGGTGTTCCGGGACCCCGCACTCCTTCTAACACAGACGATGACGATGCCAAACCCTCAGGAGATGAGGTTATTTGACCTCTGTACCTCTCCCCCGGGCTCTGACATCCTGCCCATGGTGACTCACCAAACATCAGACAATGTCTAATAACTGAATTGTTGGTATGCTATGCACCTGTGTGCTCATTGTTTAAGCTTTAAGACATACCCCCCCCTGATTTCTCCCTCTCGTCAACTTACTGTCACCCTTTTACGACAATAGGAAGCACCAGTGAACTGTGCTGCACCTGCACACATGGTCCACATCAGTATGTCTGACTTGAAGCACCATTGGGTCCACACCCAACTGGGAGGAAGGTGCTATATTCTTACTTCTCCTAGCTTCCCGTTAGCTCAGCCCTGACCCCTGACAACCAGCCATGGTTCCACAACTCTTCACAGCAAACCTCTCTGACTCATCATCATCATCATCATCATCACTGACCACGGCACCTCCGTCAGGATCCTTCCACAGCTCTTCACAGCAAACCTATCTGACTCATCCTCATCATCATCACTGACCACGACGCCCCCTTCAGGATCCTTGCACGGCTCTTCACAGCAAACGTCTCTGACTCATCATCATCATCATCATTATCATCATCATCATCACAGACCACGTCGCTTCCTTCAGGAGCCTTCCACAGCTCTTCACAGCAAACCTCTCTGACTCATCATCATCATCACTGACCACGGCTCCCACTTCAGGAGCCTTCCACAGCTCTTCACAGCAAACCTCTCTGACTCATCATCAGCATCATCACTGACCACGGCACCTCCTTCAGGAGCCTTCCACAGCACTTAACAGCAAACCTCTCTGACTCATCAACATCATCACCGACTACGGCGCCCCCTTCAGGAGCCTTCCACAGCTCTTCACAGCAAACCTCTCTGACTCATCATCAGTGACCACGGCGCCCCTTTCAGGAGCCTTCCACAACTCTTCACAGCAAACCTCTCTGACACATCATCATCATCATCATCACTAACCACAGCGCCTCTTTCAGGAGCCTTCCACAAGTCTTCACAGCAAACCTCTCTGACACATCATCATCATTATCATCACTGACCACGAAGCCCCCTTTAGGAGCCTCCCACAGCACTTTACAGCAAACATTTCTGGCTCATCATCATCATCATCACTAACCACGGCGCCCCCTTCAGGAGCCTTCCACAGCTCTTCACAGCAAACCTTTCTGACTCATCATCATCGTCATCACTGACCACAGTGCCCCCTTCAGGAGCCTTCCACAGCTCTTCACAACAAACCTCTCTGACTCATCATCATCATCACTGAGCATGGCGCCCCCTTCTGGAGCCTTCCATAGCTCTTCACAGCAAACCTCTCTGACTCATCATCATCATCACTGACCACGGCCCACCTTCAGGAGCCTTCCACATCTCTTCACAGAAAACCTCTCTGACTCATCATCATCATCATCATTATCACTGACCACGGCACCCCCTTCAGGAGCCTTCCACAGCTCTTCACAGCAAACCTCTCTGACACATCATCATCATCACTGACCACGGCGCCCCCTTCAGGAGCCTTCCACAGCACTTCACAGCAAACCTCTCTGACACATCATCATCATCACTGACCACGGCGCCCTCTTCAGGAACCTTCCACAGCTCTTCACAGCAAACCTCTCTGACACATCATCATCATCATCAATTAACAACAGCGCTCCCTTCAGGAGCCTTCCACAGCTCTTCACAGCACACCTCTCTGACACATCATCATCATCCCTGACCACGGCTCCCACTTCAGGAGCCTTCCACAGCTCTTCACAGCAAACCTATCTGACTCATCCTCATCATCATCACTGACCACGACGCCCCCTTCAGGAGCCTTCCACGGCTCTTCACAGCAAACGTCTCTGACTCATCATCATCATCATCATTATCATCATCATCATCACAGACCACGTCGCTCCCTTCAGGAGCCTTCCACAGCTCTCCACAGCAAACCTCTCTGACTCATCATCATCATCACTGACCACGGCTCCCACTTCAGGAGCCTTCCACAGCTCTTCACAGCAAACCTCTCTGACTCATCATCAGCATCATCACTGACCACGGCACCTCCTTCAGGAGCCTTCCGCAGCACTTAACAGCAAACCTCTCTGACTCATCAACATCATCACCGACTACGGCGCCCCCTTCAGGAGCCTTCCACAGCTCTTCCCAGCAAACCTCTCTGACTCATCATCAGTGACCACGGCGCCCCTTTCAGGAGCCTTCCACAACTCTTCACAGCAAACCTCTCTGACACATCATAATCATCATCATCACTAACCACAGCGCCTCTTTCAGGAGCCTTCCACAACTCTTCACAGCAAACCTCTCTGACACATCATCATCATTATCATCACTGACCACGGAGCCCCCTTTAGGAGCCTCCCACAGCACTTTACAGCAAACATTTCTGACTCATCATCATCATCATCACTAACCACGGCGCCCCCTTCAGGAGCCTTCCACAGCTCTTCACAGCAAACCTAGGAGAAGAAGGCCTACTTCGCGAGAAAAATTGAAGCTGCCTCCAATTCCTGTAAGGAGCTTTTCGCCATTGTGCGGGAGTTTACAACCTCACGCGAGGCACCAACTCAGGCCCCCCCTCCTGCGCCGTGGGTCAGGGCGATTGCGGACTTTTTCACATCTAAGATCCAACGGATCCAGGACTCCTTCCCTGTGCTGGAGCCTGAGATGCCCGATCGGGTGGAGAATACCGCTGTTACCCTGCCTAACGCAGGTGTGGCCCTGGCAGCCTTCCCGCCTCTCTCGATGGCCGTGTCATTTGACCTGATGGCTGGGCTTAAATCTGGCTCCCCTCGGGATGCCTGCCCCGCTAAATTTCTGGCTAAAATGGCAGCTGTCATTAATCTACTTGTGAACCCCCTGTTGAACTGCTCTCTTGCACAGGGCGTGGTGCCCCAGGCCTGGAAGCAGGCAATGATTATTCCCCTGCTTAAAAAGCCTGGTTTGGATGCAGAGGTGTTGGCGAATTATAGACCTATCTCGCTCCTGCCGGCCTTCGCGAAGGTCATTGAAAAGCATGTGCATAAGGTGCTTGCCGATTACTTGGAGTCCCACGACCTACTGCACCCTACCCAGTCAGGTTTCCGCGCCAATCTTAGCACCGAAACAGCTCTCCTGGAAGTCTCGGAGGCGATAAAGGAGGTGCTGGATTCGGGTGGGAGAGCGATGCTGGTGATGTTAGATCTGTCGGCGGCCTTTGACACCGTCCCCCATGAGGGTCTTCTTGGAAGACTCTCAGAGATCGGTCTCCGGGGGACGGTGCTCCAGTGGTTTCGATCTTTTCTGGCAGGCCGTCGACAAACGGTCTGGGCTTCTGCTTGCTCCGCCGAGATGTCGCCATTGGGTGTCGGAGTTCCTCAGGGCTCAGTACTGAGCCCTACTCTTTTTAACATCTTCATGACCCCTCTGGCGGCACTGGCGGAGTCTTTCGGGGCTCAGATCGTTTCCTATGCCGATGACACCCAGCTCCTCTTCACCTGTGAGAGGGCGGCGGACTTTGATGGAGGTAGGATCCAGGGTTGCCTTGAGGCTGTGTTTCAGTGGTTCCAACATCACAGCCTCAAGTGCAACTCGGATAAATCCGAGGTCCTCTTTTTTGGATGCAGCTCGGATCCGGACTGGAAAGTGTGGTGGCCTGAGAACATGTTTCCACCAGCAAGTTCGTCCCAGGTGGCAAAAAACCTTGGGATCAAGATCGACAATGGCCTCACACTACGCTCACAGGTAATCGGGCTCACTGGCACCTGCTTTGGACTGCTCCGGATGTTACGCAAGTTCCTTCCCCTGTTATCGGAGGAACACAGGAAGATCACGGTTCAGGCGTTTATAGGTTCGAGAATTGACTATTCCAACGTCCTATATCTCGGCCTGCCAGAATACCTGCTCCAACGGTTACAGGTTGTCCAGAACTCGGCAGCACGCGCCATTTATGGACTTTCTCGCCGTCCTAGAGCCTCGGGTCTCCTGGAGGCTCTGCACTGGCATCCTGTCCGGAAGCGGATAATTTTTAAGACCCTTACTCTGGCATACAAAGCCTTGCATTCCTCCGGAGCAAAATACCTTCAGAAAAGGCTAACATTTTACCACCCTCCCAGGCCGCTCAGGTCAGGAGCCTTGTTTCTTGCTACGGTTCCCCGTGTCAAGAGAGCCCGCATCGGAGGCCGTTCTTTTAAACTACTAGCGCCCCAGTTGTGGAATAAACTGACTGTGTCCCTGCGCAGCTCCCCTAACCTGTTAACATTTAGGAAGGGGCTCAAAACTTGGCTTTTTACCTCTTAGTTCCTGGCCCTATTAGGTTTCTTTCTCTCTGTTTTTATTTTCTCTCCTTGTTGTGTTATGAGATTGTGTGCGATTCAAAGCGTCGGGACACTCTTCTGAGTAGCCGTACGCTATATAAAACCCCGGGATAACATAACATAACATAACATAACCTTTCTGACTCATCATCATCATCATCACTGACCACAGTGCCCCCTTCAGGAGCCTTCCACAGCTCTTCACAACAAACCTCTCTGACTCATCATCATCATCACTGAGCACGGCGCCCCCTTCTGGAGCCTTCCATAGCTCTTCACAGCAAACCTCTCTGACTCATCATCATCATCACTGACCACGGCCCCCCTTCAGGAGCCTTCCACATCTCTTCACAGAAAACCTCTCTGACTCATCATCATCATCATCATTATCACTGACCACGGCGCCCCCTTCAGGAGCCTTCCACAGCTCTTCACAGCAAACCTCTCTGACACATCATCATCATCACTGACCACGGCACCCCTTCAGGAGCCTTCCACAGCACTTCACAGCAAACCTCTCTGACACATCATCATCATCACTGACCACGGCGCCCTCTTCAGGAACCTTCCACAGCTCTTCACAGCAAACCTCTCTGACACATCATCATCATCATTGACCACGGCGCTCCCTTCAGGAGCCTTCCACAGCTCTTCACAGCACACCTCTCTGACACATCATCATCATCTCTGACCACGGCACCCCCTTCAGGAGCCTTCCACAGCTCTTCTCAGCAAACCTCTCTGACTCATCATCATCAACATCATCATCACTGACCACGGCACCCCCTTCAGGAACCTTCCACAGCTCTTCACAGCAAACCTCTATGACTCATCATCATCATCATCATCATCACTGACCATGGCGCCCCCTTCAGGAGCCTTCTACAGCTCCTCACAGCAAACCTGTCTTACACATCATCATCATCACTGACCACGGCGCCCCCTTCAGGAGCCTTCCACGGCTCTTCACAGCAAACCTCTCTGGCTCATCATCATCACTGAGCACGGCGCCCCCTTCAGGAGCCTTCCACAGCACTTCACAGGAAACCTCTCTGACTCATCATCATCATCATCATCATCATCACTGACCACGGCGCCCCCTTCAGGAGCCTTCCACAGCTCTTCACAGCAAACCTCTCTGACTCATCATCATCACTGACCACAGCGACCCCTTCAGGAGCCCTCCACATCTCTTGACAGCAAACCTCTCTGACTCATCATCATCATCATCACTCACCACGGCGCCCCCTTCAGGAGCCTTCCACAGCTCTTCACAGCAAACCTCTCTGACCCATCATCATCATCACTGACCACGGCACCCCCTTCAGGAGCCTTCCACAGCTCTTCACATCAAACCTCTCTGACTCATCATCATCATCACTAACCACGGCACCCCCTTCAGGAGCCTTCCACAGCTCTTC
Organism: Lissotriton vulgaris; assembly: GCF_964263255.1. Lineage (NCBI taxonomy): Eukaryota > Metazoa > Chordata > Amphibia > Caudata > Salamandridae > Lissotriton > Lissotriton vulgaris. The sequence goes on from NW_028245114.1 coordinate 1,213,799, forward strand.
ACAGCAAACTTGTCTGACACATCATCATCATCACTGACCACGGCCCCCCTTCAGGAGCTTTCCACATCTCTTCACAGCAAACCTCTCTGACTCATCCTCATCATCACTGACCACCGCGCCCCCTTCAGGAGCCTTCCACAGCTCTTCACAGCAAACCTCTCTGACACATCATCATCATCACTGACCACGGCGCCCTCTTCAGGAGCCTTTCACAGCTCCTCACAGCAAACCTGTCTGACACATCATCATAATCACTAACCACGGCCATCCCTTCAGGAGCCTTACCCATCTCTTCACAGCAAACCTCTCTGACTCATCATCATCATCACTGACCACGGCGCCCTCTTCAGGAACCTTCCACAGCTCTTCACAGCAAACCTCTCTAACACATCATCATCATCATTGACCACGGCGCCCCCTTCAGGAGCCTTCCACAGCTCTTCACAGCAAACCTCTCTGACACATCATCATCATCACTGACCACGGGGCCCCCTTCCGGAGCCTTCCACAGCTCTTCTCAGCAAACCTCTCTGACTCATCATCATCACCATCATCATCACTGACCACGACACACCCTTCAGGAGCCTTCCACAACTCTTCACAGCAAACCTCTCTGACACATCATCATCATTCTCATCACTGACCACGGAGCCCCCTTTAGGAGCCTCCCACAGCACTTTACAGCAAACATTTCTGACTCATCATCATCATCATCACTAACCACGGCGCCCCCTTCAGGAGCCTTCCACAGCTCTTCACAGCAAACCTTTCTGACTCATCATCATCATCATCACTGACCACAGTTCCCCCTTCAGGAGCCTTCCACAGCTCTTCACAACAAACCTCTTTGACTCATCATCATCATCACTGAGCATGGCGCCCCCTTCTGGAGCCTTCCATATCTCTTCACAGCAAACCTCTCTGACTCATCATCATCATCACTGACCACGGCCCCCCCTTCAGGAGCCTTCCACATCTCTTCACAGAAAACCTCTCTGACTCATCATCATCATCATCATCATCATCACTGACCACGGCGCCCTCTTCAGGAGCCTTCCACAGCTCTTCACAGCAAACCTCTCTGACACATCATCATCATCACTGACCACGGCGCCCCCTTCAGGAGCCTTCCACAGCACTTCACAGCAAACCTCTCTGACACATCATCATCATCACTGACCACGGCGCCCTCTTCAGGAACCTTCCACAGCTCTTCACAGCAAACCTGTCTGACACATCATCATCATCATTGACCACGGCGCCCCCTTCAGGAGCCTTCCACAGCTCTTCACAGCAAACCTCTCTGACACATCATCATCATCCCTGACCACAGCACCCCCTTCAGGAGCCTTCCACAGCTCTTCTCAGCAAACCTCTCTGACTCATCATCATCACCATCATCATCACTGACCACGGCACCCCCTTCAGGAACCTTCCACAGCTCTTCACAGCAAACCTCTATGACTCATCATCATCATCATCACTGACCATGGCGCCCCCTTCAGGAGCCTTCCACAGCTCCTCACAGCAAGCCTGTCTTACACATCATCATCATCACTGACCACGGCGCCCCCTTCAGGAGCCTTCCACAGCTCTTCACAGCAAACCTCTCTGGCTCATCATCCTCATCATCACTGAGCACGGCGCCCCCTTCAGGAGCCTTCCACAGCACTTCACAGGAAACCTCTCTGACTCATCATCATCATCATCATCATCATCACTGACCACGGCGCCCCCTTCAGGAGCCTTCCACAGCTCTTCACAGCAATCCTCTCTGACTCATCATAATCACTGACCACAGCGCCCCCTTCAGGAGCCTTCCACAGCTCTTCACAGCAAACCTCTCTGACTCATCATCTTCATCATCACTCACCACGGCGCCCCCTTCAGGAGCCTTCCACAGCTCTTCACAGCAAACCTCTCTGACCCATCATCATCATCACTGACCACGGCACCCCTTTCAGGAGCCTTCCACAGCTCTTCACATCAAACCTCTCTGACTCATCATCATCATCACTAACCACGGCACCCCCTTCAGGAGCCTTCCACAGCTCTTCACAGCAAACCTGTCTGACACATCATCATCATCACTGACCACGGCCCCCCTTCAGGAGCCTTCCACATCTCTTCACAGCAAACCTCTCTGACTCATCATCATCATCACTGACCACCGCGCCCCCTTCAGGAGCCTTCCACAGCTCTTCACAGGAAACCTGTCTGACACATCATCATCATCACTGACCACGGCCATCCCTTCAGGGGCCTTCCACATCTCTTCACAGCAAACCTCTCTGACTCATCATCATCATCACTGACCACGGCGCCCTCTTCAGGAATCTTCCACAGCTCTTCACAGCAAACCTCTATGACACATCATCATCATCATTGACCACGGCGCCCCCTTCAGGAGCCTTCCACAGCTATTCACAGCAAACCTCTCTGACACATCATCATCATCACTGACCACGGGGCTCCCTTCAGGAGCCTTCCACAGCTCTTCTCAGCAAACCTCTCTGACTCATCATCATCACCATCATCATCACTGACTACGGCACACCCTTCAGGAACCTTCCACAGCTCTTCACAGCAAACCTCTATGACTTATCATCATCATCACTGACCATGGCGCCCCCTTCAGGAGCCTTCCACAGCTCCTCACAGCAAACCTGTCTTACACATCATCATCATCACTGACCACGGCGTCCCCTTCAGGAGCCTTCCACAGCTCTTCACAGCAAACCTCTCTGACTCATCATGATCATCATCATCACTGAGCACAGCGCCCCCTTCAGGAGCCTTCCACAGCTCTTCACAGGAAACCTCTCTGACTCATCATCATCATCATCATCACTGACCACGGCGCCCCCTTCAGGAGCCTTCCACAGCTCTTTTACAGCAAACCTCTCTGACTCGTCATCATCATCACTGACCACAGCACCCCCTTCAGGATCCTTCCACAGCTCTTCACAGCAAACCTCTCTGACTCATCATCATCATCATCACTGACCACGGCACCGCCTTCAGGAGCCTTCCACAGATCTTCACAGCAAACCTCTCTGACCCATCATCATCATCACTGACCACGGCACCCTCTTCAGGAGCCTTCCACAGCTCTTCACAACAAACCTCTCTGACTCATCATCATCATCACTGACCACGGCGCCCCCTTCAGGAGCCTCCCACAGCTCTTCACAGCAAACCTGTCTGACACATCATCATCATCACTGACCACGGAGCCCCCTTCAGGAGCCTTCCACAGCTCTTCACAGCAAACCTCTCTGACTGATCATTATCATCATCATCATCACTGACCATGGCGCCCCCTTCAGGAGCCTTCCACAGCTCTTCTCAGCAAACCTCTCTGACCCATCATCATCATCACCGACCACGGCGCCCCCTTCAGGAGCCTTCCACAGCTCTTCACAGCAAACCTCTCTGACTCATCATCCTCACTGACCACGGCGCCCCCTTCAGGAGCCTTCCACAGCTCTTCACAGAAAACCTCTCTGACTCATCATCATCATCATCACTCACCACGGCGCCCTCTTCAGGAGCCTTCCGCAAACTCTCAGCATTCAGAACGCTTAATTATCATCATCTTCAGCATCATGACCATCTCCATCTTTATCATCCAGGAGAATGTCAATATTAAACAATGTTTAGGACAAATCTTTGAATCAGACATTTCTTCTGAGGCCGACGACCACCTCCTCACTGTAATTCTGTTGTTACAATGTATAGTCAGCAGCCCTATTTATTTTAATCTGTAGTTTTTCTAATCATGTCTGAGGCAGAGAAGGCCGTGCCACGGGGGGTCTTAGGGTGTCTGTAAGTCATCTACACTCTTCTTACCCAGACGGTAGAGCACGATGTTTATGAATACGTTGACGGCAACCAACACTCCCAAGGTTATCGCCTGCCTCCTAAGACGAGGGATCTCCTCACCACCTGGAGAAGAAATCACAGGATCCTGGCATTACATTTTACATATCATAGGATGGCTTGTAATATCCTCAGTGTGTCTAGTCCCTCCCATAAATGTCAGTGTGCATGAGGCCTGGTCACTGAGGGCTCGATTCACAGTACTAACTTAAGACAAAATCCTAAACTTACTACCCTTTTGGCACTTGCTCATTTTGGTATCCACAGAAGGCACTTACTCTTTTCGGTAGTCACAGAAGTTAGGAGACCTAACTTTAGGACTCCTAAATGCCTTCTGTGAATACCGAAAGTCTTAAAAATTGATTTTTCTAAATTTAGGAGTAGTAAAGTTAGAACTCCTTACTTTAGGACTCCTAAATGCCTTCTGTGAATACCAAAGGTCTTAAAGTTAGGATTTTTCTCAGTTTAGAAGTCCTAAAGTTAGGAGTCCTAACTTTACTACTCCTAAATTGAGAAAAATCCTAACTTTAAGACTTTTGGTATTCACAGAAGGCATTTAGGATTCTTAACTTCTGTGAATACCGAAATTGTAGTTTAGGATTTGTCTAATGATAGTTCTGTGAATGGGGCTCTGAGTCTCAGTGTGTGCCAAGATGGTAAGTGGCTCTACTTATTTGCCAAGATCAACCAGTGCCTCTCAGGATATGCCAAGATGAAACAATGAATCTGAGTGTGCACCAAGACTGATCAGCGTGTACTGACTCCAGCCAAAAATCTGTGCGGAAAGCAGAATGAAGCTCAGTGTGTACCAAGGCTGGATATAAGTCTCAGTTTGATGCAAGACATGTCAGTGACTCTGTGTGGCTGCAGAGACTGGCTAGTGACCCTCAGTGAGTGCCACATCTGGACTGAAACTTACTGCAAGTCTGTATTGTGCCTCAGTACATGAGCCTTATCCAGCTGCCACTTACATCATATGTAAGACTGGACTGTGGCTCACACTATGTACCATTTGCGGACTGTGACTCACTCTATGTACCATTTGCGGACTGTGACTCACTCTGTGTACCATGTGTGGACAGTGACTCACTCTATGTACCATGTGTGGACTGTGACTCACTCTATGTACCATTTGCGGACTGTGACTCACTCTATGTACCATTTGTGGACTATGACTCACTCTATGTACCATTTTTGGACTGTGGATCACTCTATGTACCATGTAACATGTGTGGACTGTGACTCACTCTATGTACCATGTGTGGACTGTGACTCACTCTATGTACCATTTGCGGACAGTGACTCACTCTATGTACCATGTGTGGACTGTGACTCACTCTATGTACCATGTGTGGACTGTGACTCACTCTATGTACCATTTACGGACCGTGACTCACTCTATGTACCATTTGCGGACTGTGACTCACTCTGTGTACCATGTGTGGACTGTGACTCACTCTATGTACCATGTGTGGACTGTGACTCACTCTATGTACCATTTGCGGACTGTGACTCACTCTATGTACCATTTGCGGACTGTGACTCACTCTGTGTACCATGTGTGGACTGTGGCTCACACTATGTACCATTTGCGGACTGTGACTCACTCTATGTACCATTTGCGGACTGTGACTCACTCTGTGTACCATGTGTGGACTGTGACTCACTCTATGTACCATTTGCGGACTGTGACTCACTCTATGTACCATGTGTGGACTGTGACTCACTCTATGTACCATGTGTGGACTGTGACTCACTCTATGTACCATTTGCGGACTGTGACTCACTCTGTACCATTTGTGGACTATGACTCACTCTGTGTACCATTTGTGGACTATGACTCACTCTATGTACCATTTGTGGACTGTGGATCACTCTATGTACCATGTGTGGACTGTGACTCACTCTATGTCTCATTTCTGGACTGTGACTCACTCTATGTATCATGTGTGGACTGTGACTCACTCTGTCTCATTTGTGGACTGTGACTCACTCTATGTCTCATTTGTGAACTGTGACTCACTCTATGTATCATGTGTGGACTGTGACTCACTCTATGTCTCATTTGTGGTCTGTGGCACATTGCGCTTGCAAATGCTACACTGTGTTTGTCAATGTGTGTAAAATGTTACCACGTACACTCAGTTCGTGTCCAGAATGTCCGGAGAGATTTTGTGTTTTTCAAAAGTGGACAATCTGTGCTGGTGTGCATGTCTGGGGCCTCCGTGAACCAATGCTGAGTTTACCCGTCAAGTGTGCATCAATGCAGACCATCACCTCTCAGTGTGTGTCAGTGCTGACCATAGCCTCTCGGTGTGTGTCAGTGCTGACCATTGCCTCCCGGTGTGTGTCATTGCTGACCATTGCCTCTTGGTGTGTGTCAGTGCAGACCATAGCCTCTCGGTGTGTGTTAGTGCTGACCATGGCCTCCCGGTGTGTGTCATTGCTGACCATCGCCTTCCGGTGTGTGTCAGTGCTGATCATAGCCTCTTGGTGTGTGTCAATGCTGACCATAGCCTCTGGGTGTGTGTCATTGTCCACCATTGCCTCTCAGTGAGTGCAAATGTTGACCGCTGAATGTCAGTGAGTGCCAAGAATGAGTTGCTGTCTCATTGTGCGTCAAGACTAGTCACTGGTTGTCAGTGGATGTGTTTTAAAAAATCCAATATAGAAATATTGACCTGCACAAAATGTCAACTACCAACATACAAGCTAAACATACACAGGGAAGTATATATTTACTACTCTAACCCCACATCTACTTACCTTGACAATAATTTCCCAGACATTATTGTGGGGTTGACACATCAGCAGATTAATGTTAAAAAAGCTATATATTTTAGTTCCATGCCAATTTCAGTCAGGGCCATGACAAGGTTCAGAGTTCGGAAGCTGGGGGTGGCCTAGCGTGTATTCACAGGAACACACTCTTGATTTCCCACCCGGAGTCCTCTTTGCCTTCCTCCTGTGAATACCTCTATCTCAGCATCTGAAGTAATAACCAGCAGGCATGTAAATTCCACATTTTTTATCACCCCGGGAGACAATCTCCCTTTCATCGAGCAACTAATGGAAGTCGTCTCTGGCAATGTCGTCTCAGCCGTGTCCCAAATCTTCCTTAGTGATTTCAACCTTCACTGGTCATGTGGTATCTTTACTTAAAGCTTTCTTAAATGATCTAGAACTGACTCAGCACTGTGACCAACCAAGTCATAACAAAGGGGAAACTCTAGACCTCATTATCTCGAAAGGGCAGACCAACACTGTGGATACCATTACCCATTGCGACTGGTCCGACCACCATTGCATCCTTTTCTATAATAACAGGGAGTTGTCGATGAGGAAGTCTCAACCAACGAAATCAAAGATATGGAAAAGGGACCTCAAATCAATAAACTCTGTTGATCTAGCAGCCCACTGTATATCTACCCTCTCCTTCCAAGCTGACTTGATTGAGGTGCAGTCACTCACTGACTCGTACAACTCGACTATCTCCAACGTCATGGACGTCAACGCACCGCTCCAACAAAACAAATGCCTCAACAAAATATCCAAACTGTGGTACAATGACAATTTAAACACGGAACGCCGCAACATCAGGGCAGTTGAACGTTCCTGGAGATCCAAACCCTCCTTGGAACAAATAAAACTCCTTAAAAAGGTTAGGAGACTCTACAGCAAACAAATCAAGATCGCCAAGGCAGACTACTTCAGACACCAACTTGATCAAGCTGCTAAACGCCCCAAGAAACTTTTCGAATTGGTCAAACAGCAATCAGTGGTAGGTCCAAACCACCCTGACTCTGGAGGCAGCCCACCCTCTTGTGACGATCTTGCAGTTTTCTTCCTTGAGAAATCAAGACTCATATCCATTGATCTCACATCTAAGAAGGCTCTACTGCCATCCTCATGGTCCACACCACCCCTTGACCGCTTAGAAAAATGCAAACCTATGTCAAGTCAAGTCAAGTGATTTATATAGCGCGCTACATACCCAGAGGGTCTCAAGGCGCTTGAAGAAGGGTGGGGAATTACTTGTCGAATATCCAGGTTTTAAGTTGCTTTCTGAATGTTAGGTGGTTCTGAGTGAGGCGAAGGTGAGTGGGAAATGAGTTCCATGTTTTAGCTGCCAGGAAGGAGAAGGATCTGCCTCCCATGGTGGTTTTGTTGATGCGAGGTACAGTTGCAAGGGCTTGGTTGGAGGATCGTAGCTGGCGGGAGGGGGTGTAGAAGGAAAGTCGTGAGTTGAGGCATTCGGGTCCGAGTTCGTAAAGTGCTTTGTGTGCGTGGGTTAGGAGGCGGAAAGTAATCCTCTTGTTAACGGGGAGCCAGTGGAGGTTTTTCAGGTGGCCAGAGATGTGGTCTGTACGCGGGATGTCTAGTATGAGTCTGGCTGAAGCGTTCTGGATGCGTTGGAGTTTTTTCTGGAGTTTTGCGGTGGTACCGGCGTATAGGGTGTTTCCGTAGTCCAGGCGGCTCGTGACTAGTGCGTGGGTGACCGTTTTTCTAGTTTCGGTGGGGATCCAGCTAAATGTTTTTTTGAGCATGCGAAGAATATTGAAGCAAGATGATGAGACGGCGTTGATTTGTCTGTTCATAGAGAGTGAGGAGTCCAGGATGACACCTAAGTTCCGTGCGTGGTCCGTCGGGATGGGTGCTTTTCCAAGGGCCTCTGGCCACCAAGAGTCGTCCCAGGCGGAGGGGGAGGTACCTAGGATAAGGACTTCTGTTTTGTCTGAGTTTAGTTTTAGACGGCTGTGCTTCATCCACTCGGCTACTTCTTTCATTCCTTCATGTAGGTTGGTTTTGGCAGTGTTAGGGTCTTTGTTGAGTGATAGTATCAGTTGAGTGTCATCAGCGTAGGAGATGATGTTGAGGTTGTGTTGGCGTGCGATGGCCGCGAGGGGGCTCATGTATACGTTGAAGAGGGTGGGGCTGAGTGAAGATCCTTGTGGCACGCCGCAGATGACTTCGGTGGCTTCTGATTTGAATGGTGGAAGGTGGACTCTCTGGGTTCTTCCGGCAAGGAACGAGGTGATCCATTCCAGTGCTTTTCCTTGGATTCCGATGTTTCTGAGGCGTTGTATTAAGGTGCTATGACAAACTGTGTCGAAGGCTGCGGAGAGGTCGAGGAGGATGAGGGCGACTGTGTCTCCGTTGTCCAGTAGAGTTCGAATGTCGTCTGTTGCTGCGATGAGTGCAGTTTCAGTGCTGTGTTTGGCTCGGAAGCCAGACTGTGAGGAGTCAAGGGATTTGTTGGTTTCGAGGAAGGCGGCGAGCTGGTTGTTGACAGCTTTCTCGATGACTTTGGCCGGGAATGGAAGGAGCGAGATGGGACGGTAGTTTTTGAGTTCGGTGGGGTCAGCTGTGGGTTTTTTCAGAAGGGCGCTGAGTTCGGCGTGTTTCCAGCTTTCCGGGAAGGTGGCGGAGTTGAGGGAGCAGTTGATGACGTCTCGGAGGTGCGGTGCTATGATGGAGTCTGCTTTGTTGAAGATGTGGTGAGGGCATGGGACTGTGGGAGATCCTGAGTGGATGGAGTTCATCAGGCGGATGGTGTCCTCAGTAGAGATTGGGTTCCAGTCATTGAGGATGTTTAAGGGGGGTGGATGTCCTGCAGAGGGTTGGGTGGATTGGACTTCGGGTCGGTTGTCGAAGCTGTTGTGGATGTCTGCGATCTTGTTGTGGAAGAATGAAGCTAGGGAGTCGCAGAGGGCTTGAGAGGGGGTGATGTCGTTGGAGTTGGCTGATGGGTTGGTAAATTCCTTGACGATGTTGAATAATTCCTTGCTGTTGTGGGCGTTGTTATCTAGTCGGTCCTTGAAAGCGGTTTTCTTGGCAGTACGGATCAGTTGGTGATGTATACGGGTGGCGTTTTTGAAGGCGTCCTTGGTGCTGGAGTTTGGGTCTTTTTTCCAGGCCTTCTCAAGGGAGCGACAGAGTTTCTTAGATTTCTTAAGATCATCGTTGAACCAGGCAGCCTTTTTGCTGCCTAGTTTGATTTGGGGTTTTTTCAACGGTGCCAGGATGTCGGCGCTGTTAGATAGCCATTGGGTGAGGTTGATGGCTGCTTGGTCGGGGTTTGAGGAGTGGGCGGGGGGGTTTTGAAGAAGCGATGAGGAGATCTGGTCGATGTTGATTTTGTTCCAGTTTCTTCGCAGCGTGGGTTGAGGATGGTTGTGGGTTGTGGCCTTATTGTAGGTAAAGTGAACGCAGCTGTGGTCCGTCCAAAGGAGAGCTGTGGTGTGGCTGAAGGAGACATGTTTGCTGGAGGTGAAGATAGGGTCGAGTGTGTGACCTGCGGTGTGGGTGGGGGTAGTGACAAGTTGTTTGAGTCCGAGGTTGGCGAGATTGTCCAGAAGGGTGGTGGCGTTGCGGTCGTTGTTCTTTTCCAGGTGAAAGTTGAGGTCTCCCAAAAGGATGTAATCCTCGGAGGGGAGGGAGTGTGGGGTGATAAAGTCCGTGATGTCTTCACTGAATTGCGCACGGGGTCCTGGTGGCCTGTAGAGGAGGGTGCCTCTGAGTGTGGTCTTGGGGTCGATGTGGATCTGGAAGTGAAGGTTTTCTGCGTTAGCGAGATTGACGTCTGAGCTGGTTGAGATGCGGATGGATTTCTTATGGATGATAGCCATGCCTCCTCCTGTTTGGTCGGTGCGGTCCTTACGAATGATCTTGTATCCTTCCGGGATGGCAATGGTGATGTCTGGGGCTGAGGAGGCGTTCATCCATGTTTCAGTTAGGAAGGCGACGTCGGGAGAAATGGTGTCAAGTAAGTTCCAGAGGTCAATGGCGTGCCTGTGGACCGAGCGGGTGTTGAGCAGGATGCATTGCAGGTGGTTTGTGTTAGAGAACTGTTTTGTGTCCGAGGATGAGGAGTTGTTCTTGGTGCTGTCGAACTTGCAGGAGTTGCAAGAGAAGGGTCCATGGATGTGTCCAGGAGCGGCTTGGACGCAGTTGGGTAGACGGCCGGGGTTTAGGGCTAAGAGGGTGGTGGCGTCGTAAGTGATGCGGGTGGGGTGGGTGGTACGGGGGCCAGGGGGTCTGGCGCTGGGCGCGGTCCAGGCGCGGACGGGCGTAGACGGGCTTACCTTTGGCGCACCTTCGGCGCGCATGGGGCGCGAACGCTGTGCATGGACGCTGCGCGTTGGGTCATTGGTCATAAATGGCTAGTGGAGGGGGCGGAGCGTGGGAGGGGCAGCTGGGAGGCGGGAGCTAGGTCGAGGGAGGGCTCGGGTCAACCAGGAAAATGGCCGCAACAACAACAACAAGGAGCAATGGGGCGCTACGAGGGCCAAATGAAGTTACAGATACTGTCGTGGTGGGAGCGGGTTCGAGCGCGGAGACAGAGCGCTATGCTAATAGTGACGCAGTTTCAAGTTAAACACAGCCAATACAATGACAGATAATGGGCAGCCAATATAATAACAAGTAATGCACAGCAAATACAATAACAATGCACAGTCAGCCAAAGCGCTATGAGAATGATTAAACAAAGGTGCGCGCTAGCGGAATGGCAGATGTAGAGATCAGCGCTACGATACCACAGGTAAAGGGTGAGGGAGGAAGCGAGGGGAGCGACCACTCGCGTTGGAGCCTGAACACCAAGAACAACACGTCACGGGGCACCTTTACCCCACTCAATGAGAAAGACATCAACAAGGTTCTTCAGAATATCAACCCATCTTACCACTTTAATGTCCCTCCGCCCCCGGCCACCTTCAAAGAAATCAAGAATGTACCTGTCCCCACCTGGACAAGGATTGTAAACGAATCTCTATCACAAGACATGATCCCTGACTGCCTAAAAGCAGCTCAGGTGTCACCTATACTAATAAAATGTACGCAGATAAAGCTGACCTCAATAACCTCCGCCCTATCTCCAACATCCCCACCCTAGCCAAACTCCTAGAAAAATGCATACAATCTCAACTTTGTGCTCACATAGAAAACTTCCAACTTCTATACCAGCATCAATCAGGCTTTCGGAAGGGGCACAGTACTGAGTCGGCTCTCACTTACGTTATGGATGACATCTTCAGAAGGCTTGACCAAAATGACTCCTGCCTCCTAATCCTCCTTGACCTTTCCTCTGCATTCGACACCGTTAATCATGACAACCTCCTATCCATCCTGAAGAATAGGATGGTTTTCTCAGGTCTTGTGTTACAATGGTTTGCCTCCTTTCTCCATCACAGATCACAAAGAGTCAGGGCAAACCACTCCCTCTCCCAGCACTCTCCCATACTCATGGGTGTACCCCAATGGTCCGCCCTCTCTCCTATCCTCTCCAACCTTTGCTTGGAACCATTAGCGTCTACGTAAAGTTGGTTAACTGAGAACCATCTCCAGCTCTAAACCTCCAAAACTGAATTCCTTCTCCTCTTGCCTCCGAACCACGTCCCCAAGCTAGACCTTTGGCTAGATCACCTCACTGCTTTCAACTGCACTCCTCTCATCACAGACTCTGCTAAATCCCTCGGAATCACCCTGGACATTCACCTGAATATGAAAAATCACATCAGCAACGTGTGTAAGGGACCTAATCACTTGATGAGGACACTTAGGGGTATAAAACCATTCCTTCCACAATCCAATTTCAAGCAGGTGGTCCAAGCTCTTGTCTTGCCGAGGCTTGACTACGGCAGCGCAAAGCTCTGCGGCCTTCCCAAATACACCCTGACTCCACTAAGGGCATTAATGAACGCTGCGGCTAGATTGGTGACTGGTACCAAACGAAATGAGAATATATCCCTGTGAGAAGGTGGCCTGATATGCAGTGCTCACTATTCTAGTGATCACTATGTATCAGTCCAGCAACCCTTATTGATGATTGGTTGTAAGTCAACCTTATAGACAAGCTATCCTAGTAGCGTGGATACGAGCAGTCTAAGGCTAAGACTCTAGAGGGCGTGTTAAGCCAGCTGTTATACCATCACATATACCCCTTGAACACCAAGTGAAAGGACACCACACAAGTGTTATGAAAATAAACAGTGTATTTATTAGAATCACAACAGCCCTGTACTCTTTATGAGGACAGGGTACTAAGCACAAAACAAAACTCTTACGAAAATACTTAAGTTAGCACAATATACACAAATGCCCGAGGGGCACGTCAAACCATATACTCTGAAAGTGGAATGCGAAATTACTAGCAGGTAAGTACAGTACTAATAGGCTTTGGAATCGCTAGGACTTGACTACTGAACCTTCAGATTACTAATAGGAGGCCTAGGGGACTCGGGTGCAGAGTGTGCACTCTCACGCGTGATGCGGGACAAAGTCTATGATAGCTAGTAAAGACAAAATTAGTGTTCTCGGGCGAAAGTGGATCCTGACCCTTGGATAGTGAGGCTATGCTGGGGCACCGAAATGCCGAAGTTACCTAGCCCAGGGGCCGCAGCTGCATAGGTCTCAAAAGACGTCGGGAATCCTCGTAGACGGACCAGGAGCCTGAAGGAAAGATGCTGGCAGGCGACCAGTGAAGAGAGTTCGAAGTGATCCAAGCCTGGATCTTGAAGATGTACGATACCTGAAAGCAGAGGGGACCAAGTTCGTGACTACTAGCCAGTAGTCAGGTGGCACCAGGAGGGCACCGGATGGTAGTCACCTCGACTAGGTGAGTGGGCGACGCTGGGCTCTGCAGATCTCACGGACCAGGAGGCGTTGTCGGCGACCAGGATGGAGGAGCGAGCTGTCATGTAAATGTAAATGTATGTAAATGTATAGGCATTTATATAGCGCACTACTTACCCGTAGGGTCCTAAGGCGCTTCGACCGCTGCGAAACCCTTCCTGGCTTCCCTGAGAGATGGTCCCTTAATGGGTATCTCCAGGGTGAGACCAGGCATCCCCGGCGGTCTGGTGGGGCCGTTAGTGAAGATGAGGCAAGCTAATGCCCAGAGTTGCCGAGTGTGATCGCTGATCAGAGTGGGCACCGAGGCGAGAGAATTATCGAGTCCGCTGACCCTGGTCCAGAAACCTGCCGCGCCGGGAATCGAACCCTGGTCCCGGGCCGTCCTCTGCTCTCGGGTCTGCCGCCTCTAACCAGTGAGCCACACTACTTCACGATGGATGAAGCTGTCGGCGTCGCTGGACCCAGGATTGGGCAACAAAGCCTTGGAAAATTCAAGCCCACGCGGTGGACCTAAAATGGCGTCTTGAGGGGACCAGGAGGGTCCGGGGTGCTCCTCTTTTGGAAGGGAGCAAGGGCCAGTCTGGAGCAACCAGACCAGCAGCGGTGATGTCGTCGGGCGTCGTTCAGAAGGCCAGAAGCCAGCGGGCTAGTAGCCAAACAACGCGGTGAGCAGCAAAAAGCAGAAGGGCCCCACGCAGATCGTGGAGATGCTGGGAGGCTGAACTTCGGTGCTGGAGCTGCTCAGGGTCGGGGCTTCTCGGACCCCAAATCACTCACCAGAGGATCCCTCGGCGGTCGTGCTGGAAAGAAGTCGTGCAGTCTTGAAGATGGCCGGTCCCTCGAGGTCTCGTCGCACCCACGGTTCTCAGCTTTGCTGTATAGGTGAGTAGAGGTCAGAGGTGCCAGGGAAGCCGGTTCTCGTCAAGCTGGGCAGTCGGATTCCGGAGGAAGGACTTGCAGCAGACCTCAGTGTTCTTAAGATGGTGCCTGCGGATGCAGGGTGACTACTCCTTAGTCACAAGGGAGAATCTTGAAGAAGAAATCTTGAAGTCCTTTCGAAGAAAGTCGTGTCTTGATTCCAAAGATGATCTAATTTGGAAGGGGGCCCGCTCCTAACTTTATACTAGGAAAAGGGGCTGGCCCGGTGACTAGGTCCTGCCTATGGGTGGGACTAGGAGGGGGGTGGTTACACCCCTCTCCCATGCCGGACTTTCCCCAGGCCAGGGGCTGGTGTGCCCCTGGATCTGGTTCTGGCCGGCCTATGCGTAGTGAGCACCGGGGTGCCACTCAGCAGTCACCTTCCTGTAAAGCCCTGCCTACCCAGGATACACAAAACCCTGTCTGGGATGGTGCTAGCACCGCCCCGGACAGGAAACCCTTTGTCCAAGCTCTCCTCCCTGGAAGGACTCCAAGCAGCAGGAGGTCAGACTCGTGTCTGTGGTGGCAGCATCCATTTTGTGGAGCTGAGGCTTCAGTTAACTTTAACCGGGGTTCACAGTTACATACATGTTGTGTCCCTCTAGAAGGGTGGAATGCTAACCCTGTTGCCAGAATTGGCGAGGGGTTAGTATTCCAATTCGTATGACACCTTACTCGACATGTTTTGATAAAGCAATACCAAAGTTAGCATATAACCGCGAGGATTATAATGCACTTAAGAGTATATGGTATGCGTTATCATGGAACAGCTATTAGGACTTGGTTCCGCAAGCTGCAAACGGGCTCAGCTCAGGCCAGAGCACCATTTCACACGATTCCATGCACTCTGCCTTCAGGATTGTCAAGGCCTGTCATAGGAGTGACTGATAGGAATCTGTGTGTCCATTGTTAGGGTTAGATATAGGTATACTATATCTACAGCAAAGGGTGATTACACGACTTTGCCCCAGCTGCCATGCAGCCAGTTGTGTCAAATTTAGGAGGCCAGCCAGGGGTGGCATAATACATGCTTCAGCCCCTGGTAGGCCCTGGGTACACCTATGCCCTGAGTTACAGGGTCTGATAAGGTGGCCCAGTACCAATTGGTAAATGCACCTAAGGTACATGTCGTAATTTAGTGAGAGAACAGCCAGGCTGTGGGTCTGATTGGCAGGCCCACAGCCAGAGAAAGTCGTAAACCAGTGAAACAAAAGCAAAAAATCTGGGTGATCATAGGATTGCAGACCCTACTCTCCTACATGACCCCCCCCCCCCCAAACTTTTGGACAATAAACTAACCTTGACCAGGTGAGTCTTCTTGCTCTAAGTGGAAATACCTGGAGAGCCCATCTGCATTGCCATGATCAGTGCCAGGTCTATGCTCCACTGTAAAATCCATCCCCTGTAGGGAAATGGACCACCTAAGCAGTTTGGGGTTTTCACCCTTCATCTGATTTAGCCACAAGAGGGGCTTATGGTCTGTCTGAATCTTGAAATGAGTGCCAAACAAGTATGGCCTCAGTTTCTTCAGGGCCCAAACCACAGCAAAGGCCTCCCTCTCAATAGCTGACCAATTTTTGTCTCTGGGGGTCAGCCTTCTGCTTATAAAAGCAATGGGCTGGTCTTGACCATCAAAATTCAGTTGAGATAGAACAGCTCCCACACCCAACTCAGAAGCATCTGTTTGGACAATGAATAGCTTGGAGTAGTCTGGACTCTTGAGGATAGGTGCTGTACACATGGGCTGCTTTAGGTCATCGAATGCTTTTTGACAGCCTGCTGTCCACTGAACCTTTTTGGGCATTTTCTTACTTGTCAGTTCATTAAGTGGAGTCACAATTGATCCATAATTTCCGCCAAACTTTCTGTAGTAACCAGTCAGGCCCAAGAAAGCTCGAACCTGAGTCTGGGTGGTTGGAGGAGCCCAGTCCCTGATTGACTGTATTTTGCTCTCCAGTGGCTGAACTTGGCCTCCACCTACAAGGTGGCCCAAGTATACAACCTGTGTCTGCCCTATCTGGCACTTAGTGGCCTTGATAGTGAGACCTGCTGCTTGCAGAGCCTCTAACACTTTCCTCAGGTGGACCAGGTGATCCTCCCAGGTGGAGCTAAAGACAGCTATATCATCTAGATATGCTGCACAGAAGTCATCCAGCCCAGTGAGAACATGATTCACCAACCTTTGGAAGGTGGCAGGTGCATTTTTCAGACCAAAGGGCATTACCACAAATTGATAATGCTCACCAGGGGTTGAAAATGCTGTTTTGGGCTTGGCATCCTCAGTTAACCTGATTTGCCAATACCCAGCTGTCAGGTCAAATGTACTTAAGTAGTTGGCAGAAGCCAATCTATCTATAAGTTCATCTGCACTTGGTATTGGGTGGGCATCAGTCTTAGTGACTGCATTGAGACCCCTGTAGTCTACGCAGAACCTCATCTCTTTCTTACCACCCTGGGTGTGAGGTTTTGGCACTAGAACTACTGGACTAGCCCAAGGGCTATCTGAGGGTTCAATGACTCCCAACTCCAACATTTTCTGCACTTCAGTTTTGATGCAGTCTCTAACATGATCAGGCTGCCTGTAGATTTTACTCTTGACTGGCAAGCTGTCACCAGTGTCAACCTCATGGGTACACCAATTGGTTTGGCTGGGTGTTAGAGAGAACATATGTCTGAAAGACTGAAGAACCTGTTTACAGTCTTTCTGTTGATGCTCAGAGAGGCTGCCACAAAAGACAACACCATCTACTGACCCATCATCAGGATTCTGAGTGAGCAGGTCTGGGAGAGGGTCACTCTCTTCCTCCTGTCCCTCATCTATGGCCATGAGCAAGCTCATGTCCTTCCTGTCGACATATGCTTTGAGCCTGTTGACATGGAGTACCCTGTGGGGGCTCCTGGGAGTTCCAAGGTCCACCAGGTAGGTGACCTCTCCCTTTTGCTCAAGAATTGTGTGGGGCCCAGACCATTTGTCCTTGAGTGCTGCTGGGGCCACAGGCTCCAACACCCACACCTTCTGTCCAGGCTGATAAACAGTCAGGACAGCCTTTTGGTCATGCCAAGCTTTTTGGAGTTCTTGACTGGCCTTAAGGTTTTCAGATGCCTTCTCCATATACTCAGCCATCCTGGAGCGGAGACCAAGTACATAGTCCACTATGCTGGTTGCAGGCTTTTTGAGAGGTCTCTCCCATCCTTCCTTCACCAAGCACAGGGGTCCTCTTACAGGATGCCCATACAAAAGTTCAAAAGGGCTGAAGCCAACCCCCTTTTGTGGGACCTCTCTGTAAGCAAACAGAAGGCAGGGAATCAGGACATCCCATCTACGCCTGAGCTTTTCAGGTAGTCCATGAATCATCCCTTTCAGGGTCCTGTTGAACCTTTCAACAAGCCCATTGCATTGTAGATGATAGGGTGTGGTGAATTTATAATTGACAGCACATTCCTTCCACATAGCAGTTAAGTAGCTTGACATGAAGTTTGCATCTCTGTCAGAGACAACCTCCTTAGGGAAGCCCACTCTGGAGAACACTCCAACTAGGGCTCTTGCCACAACAGGTGCTGTAGTGGTCCTAAGGGGAATAGCTTCAGGATACCTGGTGGCATGATCCACTACCACCAGTATAAACGTGTGCCCTGATGCTGTCTGGGGTTCCATTGGACCAACAATGTCAATCCCCACTCTTTCAAAGGGCACCCCTACCACAGGCATTGGTATAAGGGGGGCCTTTGTTGTGCCACCTGACTTACCACTGGCTTGGCAAGTGACACAGGAGCGACAAAACTCCTTGGTATCCTCATTCATGTGAGGCCAGTGAAAGTGTGAGACAAGTCTGTCCCAAGTCTTTGTCTGGCCTAAGTGTCCTGCTAAGGGAATCTCAGGGCCAAGGTAAGGAGGAAACCTCTCTGAGACAAGGGGATAACCAGCCTCCTGGCCATGCCAGGCTTGGGGTCTCTTGCCTCAGTGTACAGGAGTCCATCATCCCAGTATACCTTATGGGTACCTGTGACGTTCCCAGCAGCCTCAGCAGCAGCCTGCTGTCTGAGGGGTTCAAGGGAAGGGCAGTCTAACTGGTCCTTCCCCAGATCTTCCCTTGAGGGTCCCCCTGAGCCCAGGAATTCAACTTGATCAAGTTCGAACTCTCTCGGCTCAGTTTCCCTCAATTCCTGTAGGTCAGCCTCCTCTGAGACTTGATACTCAACCTGGGGCAAGGGGGAAGGCACAGCCTTAACCCTGCTGCTCTTCTTCTTGGAAGGCGGCTGGTCCCTTGTTCCAGGATCCAGCACCTGTTCAGTGGGGCATCTTCTGGCCTGTGACCTAGTCACAGCAAGCACATGTGCTGGCAAGCCTAACATCTCCATGTGAGTCCTATGCTCCACTTCTGACCATTGTGACGACTCCAAATCATTGCCCAACAAACAATCCACTGGGAGGTCTGAACTAACTACAACCTTCTTTTGTCCAGTTACCCCTCCCCAGGAGAAAGCAACAATCGCCATACTGTGATTGGTAGTGACATTGCTTGCATTGGTCACCAGGAAATCTGTACCTGGCATGATCTGTCCCGGGTCCACAAAGTTAGGTGTCACCATGGTGACACTGGCACAAGTGTCCCTATAGGCCTGAGCCATTCTGCCATTGATAAAAGGTGTCTGCCTGTATTTGCCCAAAGTATTGGGACTGACATCAGGGGATATATCCACATCCCCTGTACAGACAAGGACAGCCTGAGTGAGTGTGCCAACTAAGTTGTCATACCCCTCAGAACCCAAGGTTAACCCAACTAAACCCTTGGGAGGTGCACTACCACTGCTGACTGTACTAGGGGGCACAGGTGCCTTAGGGGCTACAGTAGCAGGAGTCTGCCCTCCTTTCTTGGTGCACTCACTAAACCAGTGAGATTTACTTTTACAGTATTGGCACCACCTTTTAGACTGGCCTTCTTGAGTCTTCTTCTTCTGGGAAGCCTGACCCCCACCCTCTTTGGATTGTTGGGGACCTGTCGAAGACTTCTATTCATTTTCACCTTTAGTATCTTTACCCTTCTGGTCTGCTTTCTTCTGACCGCCCTGGTTCTGGCCCTGGTTCTGCTTAACTCTTGTTCTGACCCATCTGTCTGCCTTCTTTCCCAATTCTTGGGGAGAGGTCAGATCTGAGTCAACAAGATGCTGATGCAACAACTGGTTCTGACAATTGTTTAAAATCTGTTCCCTCATGATCAAATTATACAATCCTGTGTAATCAGTAACCTTACTGCCCAGCAACCAGCCCTCCAAAGCCTTAGTGGCACAATCTACAAAATCAGACCAATCCTGAGACTGAGTTTTCTGGGTATCCCTGAACAGCAACCTGTACTGCTCAGTGGTTAGGCCAAACCCATCAATCAGTGTGTTCTTCAGGACTTGGTAATTGTTAGCATCCTCAGCCCTTGTGGTGAGGAGCTTATCTCTACCTTTACCTTCAAAGGAGAGCCACAAGATAGCTGCCCACTGACTTTGGGGAACACCCTGCACAGTGCAGGCCCTCCCCAAAGCAGTTATCCATTTGTGGATGCCATCCCCTTGTTTAAAGGGGGGCACTATCTTACTCAGGTGTCTTGTATCAAAACTCCTGTCCCTATTGCTAGGTATAATGCTGCCACCAGTGGGTTTTGACCCACTCAATTCTTGCTCTCTAGCAAAGGCAAGTCTCTCTTTGGCCAGGGCAAGTTCTTCCCTTGCAATCCTCAGATTGACTTCCCTTTCCTTGGCTTCATAAACTCTCCTCTGAGGGGAGGTCATCCTCCTCAGAGCAGAGGCCTGAGAGCCATTGGTTCGAATGGATCTGTTAGAGCCTCTTGATAGAGATCTAACTCGTCACTCCCAATGTTAAGCTGGCCTGAGAGGGGTCCCAGGGGTCTCCTAGTACCATTCTCATGCCTGCTTAAGTTGTCCCTAGTTAGCTGGCTAACTACCTCTGGACCTTTGTCTGCCTCATCCCCAGATGTCTCCTGATCATCATCCTCCTCTGCTGAGAGATGGATGAGGTCAGGGTCACCTGTGGTTCCCTCTAGGGCAGGCATGTCCCCTTCTGGATGAGAAGAGCTAAGTTTCTCAGCTTTTCTGGCTTCATAAGTCTCTAAGAGACCAATCAGAAATGAGATTGTGGGGTTAGACCCCTGTTTTAGCGTCCTGGAGGTACACACTTGTCTCATCTCCTGGAAGCTAAGGGCTGCATATCTGGAAGAGGCCTGTGGAGGGTCCTCAACCACCAGAGGGGTCTCTGTAGACTCTCCGTGGTTAGACATGCTTCTAGTGTGGTGTAAGTGATGCACCTACCTACACTATGTGTTTGCCTACTGATCCCTTGCTAAGAGTTGCAGCCAAGGTGTGCTAAGCCTTGAGGAGCTGCCACAGCTGGTTCAGTAGAACTCAGAGTATTCTAAGCTAAGTTATATGTACCTGAAGTACTTATGTGATCTTTCAAATGATATTCTTAGGATACGTGTGGTAAAACAACAGCAAGCTCAAATCCCAACCGCTGCTCACCAATGTGAGAAGGTGGCCTGATATTCAGTGCTCACTATTCTAGTGATCACTATGTATCAGTCCAGCAACCCTTATTGATGATTGGTTGTAAGTCAACCTTATAGACCAGCTATCCTAGTAGCGTGGATACGAGCAGTCTAAGGCTAAGACTCTAGAGGGCGTGTTAAGCCAGCTGTTATACCATCACATATACCCCTTGAACACCAAGTGAAAGGACACCACACAAGTGTTATGAAAATAAACAGTGTATTTATTAGAATCACAACAGCCCTGTACTCTTTATGAGGACAGGGTACTAAGCACAAAACAAAACTCTTACGAAAATACTTAAGTTAGCACAATATACACAAATGCCCGAGGGGCACGTCAAACCATATACTCTGAAAGTGGAATGCGAAATTACTAGCAGGTAAGTACAGTACTAATAGGCTTTGGAATCGCTAGGACTTGACTACTGAACCTTCAGATTACTAATAGGAGGCCTAGGGGACTCGGGTGCAGAGTGTGCACTCTCACGCGTGATGCGGGACAAAGTCTATGATAGCTAGTAAAGACAAAATTAGTGTTCTCGGGCGAACCCGACCTGGTAGGAGGAAAACGAAAGTGGATCCTGACCCTTGGATAGTGAGGCTATGCTGGGGCACCGAAATGCCGAAGTTACCTAGCCCAGGGGCTGCAGCTGCATAGGTCTCAAAAGACGTCGGGAATCCTCGTAGACGGACCAGGAGCCTGAAGGAAAGATGCTGGCAGGCGACCAGTGAAGAGAGTTCGAAGTGATCCAAGCCTGGATCTTGAAGATGGACGATACCTGAAAGCAGAGGGGACCAAGTTCGTGACTACTAGCCAGTAGTCAGGTGGCACCAGGAGGGCACCGGATGGTAGTCACCTCGACTTGGTGAGTGGGCGACGCTGGGCTCTACAGATCTCACGGACCAGGAGGCGTTGTCGGCGACCAGGATGGAGGAGCGAGCTGTCCCACGATGGATGAAGCTGTCGGCGTCGCTGGACCCAGGATTGGGCAACAAAGCCTTGGCAAATTCAAGCCCACGCGGTGGACCTAAAATGGCATCTTGAGGGGACCAGGAGGGTCCGGGGTGCTCCTCTTTTGGAAGGGAGCAAGGGCCAGTATGGAGCAACCAGACCAGCAGTGGTGATGTCGTCGGGCATCGTTCAGAAGGCCACAAGCCAGCGGGCTAGTAGCCAAACAACGCGGTGAGCAGCAAAAAGCAGAAGGGCCCCACGCAGATCGTGGAGATGCTGGGAGGCTGAACTTCGGTGCTGGAGCTGCTCAGGGTCAGGGCTTCTCGGACCCCAAAGCACTCACCAGAGGATCCCTCGGCGGTCGTGTTGGAAAGAAGTCGTGCAGTCTTGGAGATGGCCGGTCCCTCGAGGTCTCGTCGCACCCACGGTTCTCAGCTTTGCTGTAGAGGTGAGTAGAGGTCAGAGGTGCCAGGGAAGCCGGTTCTCGTCAAGCTGGGCAGTCGGATCCCGGAGGAAGGACTTGCAGCAGACCGCAGTGTTCTTAAGATGGTGCCTGCGGATGCAGGGTGACTACTCCTTAGTCACAAGGGAGAATCTTGAAGAAGAAATCTTGAAGTCCTTTCGAAGAAAGTCGTGTCTTGATTCCAAAGATGATCTAATTCGGAAGGGGGCCCGCTCCTAACTTTATACTAGGAAAAGGGGCTGGCCCGGTGACTAGGTCCTGCCTATGGGTGGGACTAGGAGGGGGGTGGTTACACCCCTCTCCCATGCCGGACTTTCCCCAGGCCAGGGGCTGGTGTGCCCCTGGAACTGGTTCTGGCCGGCCTATGCGTAGTGAGCACCGGGGTGCCACTCAGCAGTCACCTTCCTGTAAAGCCCTGCCTACCCAGGATACAATAAAACCCTGTCTGGGATGGTGCTAGCACCGCCCCGGACAGGAAACCCTTTGTCCAAGCTCTCCTCGCTGGAAGGACTCCCAGCAGCAGGAGGTCAGACTCGTGTCTGTGGTGGCAGCATCCATTTTGTGGAGCTGAGGCTTCAGTTAACTTTAACCGGGGTTCACAGTTACATACATGTCGTGTCCCTCTAGAAGGGTGGAATGCTAACCCCGTCGCCAGAATTGGCGAGGGGTTAGTATTCCAATTCGTATGACACCTTACTCGACATGTTTTGATAAAGCAATACCAAAGATAGCATTTAACCGCGAGGATTATAATGCACTTAAGAGTATATGGTATGCGTTATCATGGAACAGCTATTAGGACTTGGTTCCGCAAGCTGCAAACGGGCTCAGCTCAGGCCAGAGCACCATCTCACATAATTCCAAGCACTCTGCCTTCAGGATTGTCAAGGCCTGCCATAGGAGTGACTGATAGGAATCTGTGTGTCCATTGTTAGGGTTAGATATAGGGATACTATATCTACAGCAAAGGGTGATTACACGACTTTGCCCCAGCTGCCATGCAGCCAGTTGTGTCAAATTTAGGAGGCCAGCCAGGGGTGGCATAATACATGCTTCAGCCCCTGGTAGGCCCTGGGTACACCTATGCCCTGAGTTACAGGGTCTGATAAGGTGGCCCAGTACCAATTGGTAAATGCACCTAAGGTACATGTCGTAATTTAGTGAGAGAACAGCCAGGCTGTGGGTCTGATTGGCAGGCCCACAGCCAGAGAAAGTCGTAAACCAGTGAAACAAAAGCAAAAAATCTGGGTGATCATAGGATTGCAGACCCTACTCTCCTACAATCCCCAGTCCAAAAATCTCTTAAATGGTTGCCCTACGAAGCTCGAATTTAGTTTGATTGCTGTGTTGGTGCACAAAGCCCTGCAGTGCAAAACTCCCAGGTACCTAGTACAAAACCTTGAATTACCCTGTGGTGGTAGAGCCTCATGAAGCGCTAACACTCTCCTCCTGAAACCACTCATCCTTCGCAAAAAGAGAACTTCTCACGGAGCTTACTCCGGCGCTGCCCCAAAGATATGGAACTCTCTTCCACCTGAAGTACGCAGAATCTCCTCAACCACTGGAAGCTAAAAGATTCCTAATGAATAAATCCTTACCTTAATTGGGCCAGTTCCACCTGCTCGAAGCCATTGAACCTACTTCCATTGTACCATCAAATGATGCTGCTCTTCCTCACCGCATAGTGTGCCTCCCGCGTAGCCTGCTAAAGACCTGTTGACTGTATGACTCTTTCTGTCTAATTGGCCTCGTAATTATGCAATTTTCCCTGTTGTTGTATTCTTACTTGCTGTCGACATTGCGTTTATGTCCTTCCTTCTATCCTTTTGGTAAAGCGCTCTGATATCCTTCGGGATCTTGTTCGCGCTATATAAAACTTTATAAATAAATAAGTCAGTGCCTCTCAGTGTGCACAAAGCCTGGCCAGTCACTCCCTGTGTGTGTCACAGTGACTCAGTCGCCATCAGTGGGTGCCGGCTCTGGACTGTGACTCACGCTGTGTGCCAAAGCTGGGACCATGCCGCCGTCACTTGGTGCCACGAGAGGTTAGTAACAGTCAGGCCTTGATTTATAACTTTTTGCACCATCCTAAAGTGACTCAAAGTGGTGCAAAGTGATAGATTGGTATTCACTTTCCATTGGAAAAGGCATTTTGTGCTTGAAAGATGCTCTTTCCCCAAAACAAAAACTCTTCACTCTGTTCTGTGTCACTTTGCGTCAAGGGGGTGTTCTTGGGGTGTTGCGTGGATGGACGGCACAAACCCTCATCCTGTTTTATTAAAACCTGATCTACTTAGATAATCAGATGAGGATTTGTGTATAAAGCTAACACCGCCTTGCAGCAGGCGTTAAGAAGAGAACACATTTTATCTCCCAAAAATCCTATGGATTGCATGTGTGTGGCAGGCTCAGCACATGTCCTAATGACTGGGGTCCTTCTGAGTTTGTTTCAGTGTAGGACTCCACACTGGAAGGGTCTGCTTCCAGTAAGAATCCTCTACACAGTACAAGCTCACCTCTGCACCCTAGTGTAAATCTGTGCATTGTGCAAGGCAGCGTAATTAGAGCACCAGAGCAGGATACGACCGCAGCAGAAGGTCAGTCTTAGCAGATACAGCTCTGCACTCTTTTTATCCTTCTCACCTGTGCACCATAGCAGCACATTTGACTGCTAAGTTGCATGTGTTGCGATTACGTGTGATTTCATCAGTGCCCTGCACAGACCGTGCACTGACTATAATTAATTTACTCTGGACAGACTGCATCAGGCACACTACTAGAAAAGAGGGGGTCCTTCAGCTCCCCTGCCAGACTGCATATCACTAACCATTGCCTTCGGATGACGTTTAATCCCCTCCCTCCTAGGAGAATGCATCAGAATTACCTGTAGAAGGGGTCGGATTAATTCTCTGATTCCTTCTCTGAGCCCGCCTCGGAGCCCTCCTCGATGCCATCGGAGCCTTCACTGATGCTCAGGATACTCAGAGGAGCAGGAAGCAGAGAGAGGTACTCGGGTATGAGTTGCGTCTCTTGAGCCGCTAGAGAGGGATCTATATAACAGATACAGAGACAGGAAACTCCACTTAGAAAGTGCTGATGGCAGCATCTGCAATCTGTGTGTGGGAGAGTACAGATCCACATGTCACTGTGCACCGTATGTGTACATGTATGTGTGTGCTTGTGTGTGTCTTCTGCTGGGTTTTTGTGTCTTCTCGGTCACTTGTGTTCTTTATTCGAGGTTGGTTGTGTAATGAATCTTTGGGTTCCTATGAGAGTCCAGCCCAAAGTTTCCAAGAATTTCTCACAGTCTTCTTGATCCACGTACCCTTATTTCTTGCTGGCTCTTGTGATCACCATTACTGGGGTCTCCAGGAGACGATATTTATTGTACCCTTGCTTAAGCTGTGTGCATCGAGAAAGAAAGCCCCTTCTAAGGAATCAGCTAAAACATAAATCAGGGATTGTCGAGCATGAATGGCCCATTTTACCTTATTTGCTGCTTGTTGTATGGCTCTTGCTATCTGGTATCGCAAGATTCAAGCAATTATTCGTTGGTGAGTTTGCAGGAGATATATTTTGCTGCTGGAGTCTGTGTGCTCTCTGGAACTCCTGCAGTTCGTTGAAAACAGCTTTCAGGAGTTTGGGCATCATGTTCTGCACGGTCAATAAGATCCTCTCCCTCTGACTTCTCTGCTACACCTTAAAACCAGACATTGTACTAGCAGGACCTATCTTCCAGGTCAGCAATCTTGCTTCTCATTGCCCAGAAAAATCCATTGGGCAGCCAATAAACCCAAGGAGATCTTCACGATTGTGAATGAGCTTGCTGCTTCCGACAGAGTTGTGCCCAGACCCATCCCCTCCCCTCCCAATCCCTCTGCAACACTCTGAATGACTTCTTTATCGAGAAGATCACCACTATAAAGCAGAACATCCCCCTGGCACCTCCCTCCTTCTTTTGCCCTCCCTTACCCCCACCTGCTTCCTCCTTTGACCAGTTTCCCGCAATCTCAGAAGAGGCCTTCTGCTCCCTGCTGGGAAAGGTCAAAACAGGCTCCCCTGCTGATGCCTGCCCGGCTCACATCCTAAGTGAAATCTTTTCCCACTGTCCAGCCCCCCCTCTGACTCTGCTCAACGCCTCCATCTCCCTAGGCACCGTACCTGACGTGTTCAATTCAGCTACGGTTATTCCTATCATAAAGAAACCCGGCACCGTCCCCACCATCCCCTCCAACTTTAGACCCATTTCACTCCTTCCACTCCTAGGTAAGATCTTGGCGAGCCACATCACCTCCTCACTTTCTAACTACATTGAGACACATCACCTTCTAGCAGACCACCAGGCTGGCTTTAGGCCGGCTCACTCCACGGAATCTGTTATTCTCTCGGTAGTCGATGAGCTCAGACATAGCGCCGACACCAACTCCCCCAGGCCCTAGTCCTCCTCGATCTCTCCGCTGCCTTTGACACGGTCGACCACTCCATCCTTCTTGACCGTGTCGGGGGCGCCGGCATTCGAGGGTCGGCTCTGGCCTGGCTCACCTCATTTTTAGCAGACCGCTCTCAGGCTGTTCGTCTGGAGGGCTTTATGGCCCCTACTCGCTCGGTCTCCTGTGGAGTCCCCCAGGGCTCCTCATTTTCCCCCCTCCTGTTTAACCTCTACAAACACCCCCTCATCGTTGCTTTACAGGGCATGGAGGTCACGGCGTTCAATTACGCCGACAACCTCCAACTTATTTTCAACCTCACCCCCTCTTCTGATTCTGTCTCCACGGTCCACTCCACTCTTACCTTCATCTACAACTGGATGAACCTCAACCAACTAAAATTGAACCCCGATAAAACTGAGCTTGTTCTTATCGGTGGCCCCTCTAATCCTTGGTCCTCCGCTTTCTGGCCCCCCATCTTTGGCTCTTCTCCATCTCCCCCTGTAAAAACCCTGGGTATTAAAGTCAGCCAAGATCTCTCTCTGCGACCTCAAATCAGCTTGTGGTCTCCTCTTGCTTTCTGTCCCTGAGAACCATTCGCAAAGTCTTGCGCTACTTCTCAGCCGAAGCCCTCAAAATCATCACTCTGGCAATGATTCTATCTCAAGCGCACAGCTCGTTTTGCGTTATTTCCCCCTGTTCAATGATTTTTCTGATTCAGTCTTTTTACTTGATTCTCGTATTTATTCTGAAACCTTTTTTATACAAATCATTCAAAGGTGTATATCAATGCATTCTCTATACAGAATTCTCAAAGTATATTTCAATGTACAAAAATCATAATCAATAACTCCTTCATCATCATTATACATTCATAATTAAAGATATTCGGCAATTGCTGAATTTGTTGGCCAGATGCATTTCGGGACCCACGTCCCTTCTTCGGGGGCCTCTGTGAAAGGAATAATATATGCGCATTAATTCTACTAAATAATATTTCTGTTACTATATCAGCCACTACTCGGTTCTGAGTTCCACACTCCTCTAATAGGAACTATAGTAATTCATTCTTATCACTTTGTGCACATTCAACAAACAATGCGAAAAATCCGATGACTCTTCCACAACAATGGTACTTTTTATACCAGTTATAGAAACAACAACAATGCATAGTAATCTCTTCATACACATTTATGTCGATTTGCAAAAAATGATGATAGTTTCTAAACATAGGTACTCTGTCTATCAGCTTCTCATATGGTTAAAGATTAAAGCTCACTCACATGTGTATCGCAAACGCCTAGATGGACATCACTGTGTAAATGAAAGGAGCTGATCCATGTGACTACTCTATGGAAAATTTAAATAAGAAACTCTGTGGTGCAGGAACAGTTGAATGTAATTAAGGTGGGTTCTGGTAAAGATTAGCGTATCGTTACCTGCTCTTCAGAGTGAAAAAACAGCGTATCTGTAAAAAATGAGAAGCCCATATTAAAAACTGGGTCTTCAAGTTACTGAAACGGTATACCGCAAAGTGTTGAAATCGTATGAGCTTACCAATAGTATTCAAACACGTTCGAGAGGTCCCTTCCTGGGGTTGCCTGTTCGTGAGTGTAGCACTGGTTAAAGTTGAATATCGCGGTTTTTAAGTGAAACGCGCTTTCCGCGTTCAGCGACAAAAACAACGGACTAATTGAAAACATTATGTCAGCCATATTGGAGTGGTGTGTACACTAAGTAAATACACGCAATATCTAAATCGTGTTGAGATTGCTGAAATACTTCAATTTTAAAGGGGTGCCTGAGGGAGAGAAACAATTGGGGTAAGTATATGCTGAAAAAGTAGAAACGTGAACGCGTGGCTAATGAACGCGTGAGTAGCGATACTGCGATACTGAGATAATGACCGAATGTGGATGAAGGCTGAGAGAAACACTGATCTGGGGCAAATGGGGTCCCTGAATGGGAAAACCGGTAGTAGGGAAGTGTACGTACACTGTTGTGTATGATAGAAGAGTAAACAATTTTCATAATCACAATTACTCAACAGTTGGATGTATACATTAATAACATACCAGCCATACTAGACTTCACTCTGAAACCCTAGTTGTAAAACAGGTATATATACAGTCAAAGCTTCAATGCATTACCGAAGTTGCCAAACAGTTATATACACGTCAATAAAGTCCTAGCCATATGCAGTTAAAATGAATCCTGCTTTGCTTACACAATCACAAAAAACATACTAAATCCAATTTGTCATTTAAACCCATGGGTTCCATTGTCTGACTTCCCTTTGGGACAAAAGTTTCTGGCTATCTGTTCCTTCTCTTTTTTCAATTTTTTCTATAGCCATAAATCGTACTTGGGAGATATTGTGATTGTGAGTTATCCAATGAGCTGCCAAATTGGACTTCATGTTTTTGTTTCGTATCATGCTTTTGTGTTCTCCTATCCTTATTTTGAGCTTCCTTTCTGTTTTGCCTATATACATTAAGCCACAGGGGCATTTAAAACAGTAAAGTACAAAGTTTGAGTTGCAATCTGCTGTGAATTTGAGTTTGATTTTTTCTCCAGTTCTTGGGTGGGTTACAAAATCTTGTTGCATAACATTGTTGCAATGGACACAATTGTTGCATTTACGCATCCCCTTATGGTTGGTGTTGCTGGGTTTGGTCGTCATTTTTAAATGTTCTTGTAGATTGCGACTTCTAGTGTATGCAAATAGAGGTTTGGATTAAAAAATATTGTGGAAGTCCTCATCGTTTTCTAATAGTTCCCACCTCTTACTGATGATTTTCCTTATATTAACTGCTCTTGTGGAGAATTTCGATATAAAAACACTACGATTGATGTTGGTGGATTTATTTTTGCTTATCAACAAGTTTTCACGGTTGATCGCCTTGATGCGTGTTTCTGCTTTATCTATACATGTGATGGGGTAACCTGGTTCCATAAATCTCTTTTTTAGTCTTTGCATGTCCTCATCATGAGCTTCTGGAGTTGAACATATTCTTTTGCTTCGTATCATCTGTGAAAATGGCAAGTTTTCAATTAGTTTGGGAGAATGAAAGCTCTGATACAATAAAGTATTGTTTCTGTCAGTAGGTTTAACATATGTCTTAGTCGATAGCATTTCCGTTTTTTTTGTTATTTTCACATCTAGAAACGTTATTTCTGTGGTGCTAACAGAATGTGTGAATTGGATTCTTGCATTCTTTTCATTGAGTTCTTGTATGTTTTGCTCCAAAGTTTGACGAGAGCCGTCCCAGATTAAAACAATATCATCGATGAAGCGTTTATATAGGATTAAATGATCCGACCTTTGGTTTCTGAAAGAATGTGTAGTTCCTCAAATTGGGCCATGAAAATATTAGCGTAGGTTGGCGCTCCTCCAAAACCCATGCTAGTTCCACTTATTTGTAAAAAAAAATCATCCTTGTACTTAAAATAACTGTGTTGGAGGCAAAATGTTAAGAGTTCCAATAGTAGGATTTGATTTGCGCCTAAGTTTTCCATTTGTAGTAGGGCCCATTCTGTGGCTTCAATACCTTCTTTGAGAGGGATCGACGTGTACAGGGACGTCACATCGATCGTGCACATGATCCATTGTTGACTGTTGGTGAGATCCAAATTGCTGAGCTGATTCAAGAAGTCTGTGGTATCTTTAATGGTAGTTTTCCAATTTAAAACAAATTTTTGAAGAAAAAAAAATCAATGTATGTACCCAATGGTTCAAATAACGATCCTACACCTGAGACGATGGGTCTGAAGGGAGGATCGTAGAGATTCTTATGTACTTTGGGTAACATGTACAAATGCGGTCTCTTTGGATTTTGTTTAGTCAGGAATTGCTCAGTTTTAGTTGATATCCAATCCATTTCTTTTGCATGGTTCAACATTTTTTCAAGAGTCAACATTATTTCTTGAGTTGTTTAGAAACAATCATAATTTTTTGCAAATCGACATAAATGTGTATGAAGAGATTACTATGCATTGTTGTTGTTTCTATAACTGGTATAAAAAGTACCATTGTTGTGGAAGAGTCATCGGATTTTTGCGCATTGTTTGTTGAATGTGCACAAAGTGATAAGAATGAATTACTATAGTTCCTATTAGAGGAGTGTGGAACTCAGAACCGAGTAGTGGCTGATATAGTAACAGAAATATTATTTAGTAGAATTAATGCGCATATATTATTCCTTTCACAGAGGCCCCCGAAGAAGGGACGTGGGTCCCGAAATGCATCTGGCCAACAACTTCAGCAATCGCCGAATATCTTTAATTATGAATGTATAATGATGATGAAGGAGTTATTGATTATGATTTTTGTTTATTGAAATATACTTTGAGAATTCTGTATAGAGAATGCATTGATATACACCTTTGAATGATTTGTATAAAAAAGGTTTCAGAATAAATACGAGAATCAAGTAAAAAGACTGAATCAGAAAAATCATTGAACAGGGGGAAATAACGCAAAACGAGCTGTGCGCTTGGTAAGGTTGTGATATTGTTACCACAAACCAATCCCCAAACAATTTTGATAATCTCAGGGACAGGCAGACCCGAGCTACCAAGCAGCACGCAAAAGAAGGACATTAATTTTGACAAAAGTCACTACGTAAACCAATGAACAACAATAAACAGGAGTGCCAGAGACCTACAACACAATTTTGAATATCATTCTCAGTCACTGCCTACAATAGGTCTGAGCACCCATCAAATCAAACAACATGGCAACATTCGACAGTATAGCAGGTACCACTGAAAATCGTGCTGATACCAAAACGTATACAGCGGAACAAGCGACAGAAATCTACGCACTTATAAAAGCCACAAAATCTTTTGAGTCCCACCAAGGCTCCACAATTCAACAATTAAGACAACTGGAATTCATCATGCGACGTGAACTCAATCAAAGATTACACGCGTCAACGCTCATTCAATATCATAAACATCAACGTATCCCAAGAGGTTTGAGACTCGCAATTAAACCCCTCCTCTTTCGACTTCAACACAACAAGAGTTTCATGGATAGATGGTACGCGGTGTTAAACAAATGCTCGCTAGACCTGATTTTATTAATCGTGGAAGAATTATGCAAAAGCATAAAAGAATTGGAAGAAGAGATATTCAATTTACATAGAGACTTATCTAAACGCATGGATGGAGAAGAATGGCAAAATGAACTAGATCTAATCAATAACAAATTGGAAAGCTATGAAAAAGATCTGTAAGAAAGAAAACTTAGAAAATTTAAACGAGATACCATTGACTATCGTCTAAATGAAGTGTACACATGGGCAGAAATGTATGCGCAACGCCGTCCAACCTCCAAAAAACAATTCACCTCATCTGAAGAGAGTGTAGTATCAGATGGAGACATCTCCACCTCTTGAGCTCCGATACAAAGAAAAGAAACATCTAGCACAGAAAAAGAGACAGCAACTACATCAGCTACACCCCCAACAGCAACCTCGACTGAGGCTTTTTTAGAACAAGGTCAACAGTTATCAAAAGCCCCGGATCCAACACCAAAAGCAAGTGGAAATCAACAAAAACCAGGAGAGGAAACACCAAAAGAAAAAACCAAACCCAATCTACGGAGCGGGAGAACATAGTAATTAACATTTCATCCACGCAACTCACAAGTCAACAAATGAAAGTTCTCAATAAAGGTACGTCTTTTGTCCCTACATATCATTCGAATTTGGCTGAAACAGAAATCACGTTTTACAAGTTCATTAGAAACATCAGACTTAAACACTTTTTCGCCAATGTCATCAATGAACAAGAGCCACCAGCAACTAAGGAATATGTGGATTTCAAACCCAAAAGCACCTTTGTAGCTCCAGTATCTCATAAAACTCTAGATCTATTTGAAAAACTGGTTTTGCTTGATATTCACAAACTAGACTTTCAAGTTAAGAAGAACTCCAATTTTTCCAAAAAAGAAAGAAACATACTCCAACAATTGTCTAATCAGAAGGAGTTAACATTTCAGCGCGCAGATAAAGGGGGAGCCCTCATAATAATGAACACCGAACATTACAACAAGAAGGTTATGGAACACCTAGCTGACGAAACCACATACTTACGTTTGGAGAAAGATCCAACTCAAGAAATAATTTCGACTCTTGAAAAAATTTTGAACCATGCAAAAGAAATGGATTGGATATCAACTAAAACTGAGCAATTCCTGACTAAACAAAATCCAAAGAGACCGCGTTTGTTCATGTTACCCAAAGTACATAAGAATCTCTACGATCCTCCCTTCAGACCCATCGTCTCAGGTGTAGGATCGTTATTTGAACCATTGGGTACATACATTGATTTTTTTTCTTCAAAAATTTGTTTCAAATTGGAAAACTACCATTAAAGATACCACAGACTTCTTGAATCAGCTCAGCAATTTGGATCTCACCAACAGTCAACAATGGATCATGTGCACGATCGATGTGACCTCCCTGTACACGTCGATCCCTCTCAAAGAAGGTATTGAAGCCACAGAATGGGCCCTACTACAAATGGAAAACTTAGGCGCAAATCAAATCCTACTATTGGAACTCTTAACATTTTGCCTCCAACACAGTTATTTTAAGTACAAGGATGATTTTTTTCTACAAATAAGTGGAACTAGCATGGGTTTTGGAGGAGCGCCAACCTACGCTAATATTTTCATGGCCCAATTTGAGGAACTACACATTCTTTCAGAAACCAAATGGTCGGATCATTTAATCCTATATAAACGCTTCATCGATGATATTGTTTTAATCTGGGACGGCTCTCGTCAAACTTTGGAGCAAAACATACAAGAACTCAATGAAAATAATGCAAGAATCCAATTCACACATTCTGTTAGCACCACAGAAATAACGTTTCTAGATGTGAAAATAACAAAAAAAACGGAAATGCTATCGACTAAGACATATGTTAAACCTACTGACAGAAACAATACTTTATTGTATCAGAGCTTTCATTCTCCCAAACTAATTGAAAACTTGCCATTTTCACAGATGATACGAAGCAAAAGAATATGTTCAACTCCAGAAGCTCATGATGAGGACATGCAAAGACTAAAAAAGAGATTTATGGAACCAGGTTACCCCATCACATGTATAGATAAAGCAGAAACACGCATCAAGGCGATCAACCGTGAAAACTTGTTGATAAGCAAAAATAAATCCACCAACACCAATCGTAGTGTTTTTGTATCGAAATTCTCCACAAGAGCAGTTAATATAAGGAAAATCATCAGTAAGAGGTGGGAACTATTAGAAAACGATGAGGACTTCCACAATATTTTTTAATCCAAACCTCTATTTGCATACACTAGAAGTCGCAATCTACAAGAACATTTAAAAATGACGACCAAACCCAGCAACACCAACCATAAGGGGATGCTTAAATGCAACAATTGTGTCCATTGCAACAATGTTATGCAACAAGATTTTGTAACCCACCCAAGAACTGGAGAAAAAATCAAACTCAAATTCACAGCAGATTGCAACTCAAACTTTGTACTTTACTGTATAAAATGCCCCTGTGGCTTAATATATATAGGCAAAACAGAAAGGAAGCTCAAAATAAGGATAGGAGAACACAAAAGCATGATACGAAACAAAAACATGAAGTCCAATTTGGCAGCTCATTGGATAACTCACAATCACAATATCTCCCAAGTACGATTTATGGCTATAGAAAAAATTGAAAAAAGAGATGGAACAGATAGCCAGAAACTTTTGTCCCAAAGGGAAGTCAGACAATGGAACCCATGGGTTTAAATGACAAATTGGATTTAGTATGTTTTTTGTGATTGTGTAAGCAAAGCAGGATTCATTTTAACTGTATATGGCTAGGACTTTATTGACGTGTATATAACTGTTTGGCAACTTCGGTAATGCATTGAAGCTTTGACTGTATATATACCTGTTTTACAACTAGGGTTTCAGAGTGAAGTCCAGTATGGCTGGTATGTTATTAATGTATACATCCAACTGTTGAGTAATTGTGATTATGAAAATTGTTTACTCTTCTATCATACACAACAGTGTACGTACACTTCCCTACTACCGGTTTTCCCATTCAGGGACCCCATTTGCCCCAGATCAGTGTTTCTCTCAGCCTTCATCCACATTCGGTCATTATCTCAGTATCTCAGTATCGCTACTCACGCGTTCATTAGCCACGCGTTCACGTTTCTACTTTTTCAGCATATACTTACCCCAATTGTTTCTCTCCCTCAGGCAGCCCTTTAAAATTGAAGTATTTCAGCAATCTTAACACGATTTAGATATTGCGTGTATTTACTTAGTGTACACACCACTCCAATATGGCTGACATAATGTTTTCAATTAGTCCGTTGTTTTTGTCGCTGAACGCGGAAAGCGCGTTTCACTTAAAAACCGCGATATTCAACTTTAACCAGTGCTACACTCACGAACAGGCAACCCCAGGAAGGGACCTCTCGAACGTGTTTGAATACTATTGGTAAGCTCATATGATTTCAACACTTTGCGGTATACCGTTTCAGTAACTTGAAGACCCGGTTTTTAATATGGGCTTCTCATTTTTTACAGATACGCTGTTTTTTCACTCTGAAGAGCAGGTAACGATACGCTAATCTTCACCAGAACCCACCATGTTGGACAGGCCACATGAAGGGCCGCTCTCCCCCGGCTCAACCAGGCCCGAGCCCGGTCACGCAAGTACCACACACCACCATTGCACGTCCTCCGTCCCCTCAGGGACCCCTGCCCCCGAGCACGTTAACCTCGTGGATCCGATCCACTGCCGGCCCACGCGCCCAGCCCGGGCCGCCATCTTGGACACTTCACCACGAGGCCGCCTGGCCCCCGATCGACCTCAACTCGGGGCCTAGCCCGGCCTCAGACATTCCGGCACCACCCTCCACCCAGGAGGTGAGCGGGCTACTTGGCAAGTCAATGGGAGAAAGAGGTGCCGATGGCTCTCCCCCGCCAAGTGCCGCTCGCCCATCGCCTCCCCGGGCGCTGGCTCCACCCCCCTGCT
Organism: Lissotriton vulgaris; assembly: GCF_964263255.1. Taxonomy (NCBI): domain Eukaryota; kingdom Metazoa; phylum Chordata; class Amphibia; order Caudata; family Salamandridae; genus Lissotriton; species Lissotriton vulgaris. Next base: position 1,249,661 of record NW_028245114.1, read on the forward strand.
GGGTGTCTGGACTCCCTCATCCCGGACCTCCCGACCTCCAAGTGCGAGGGTCCGGACATCAAAGCACACCAGCCCTATAACTGGGGCAGCTCCAGAGCAGGAAGGCAGTTGTATCTTGGAGTCGAGAGACGTAAAGAGGAACTCATCCTGGACGGACTACTGGCGCTGCCATAGCTCTGTCCTGTGCACCATCGTCCTGCCTGTTGGCGCTGCCACAGCCGTCGTAACCTTCATCCTTCATCGTCGTCGGGATCTGCTGGCGTGGCCGCGGACCGTTGTAACCGTCATCTTTCACCGGGACCTGCAGGCTCCGCCGCGGACCGTCGTCCTTCCTTCATCCATCTCGGGACCTGCTTGGCTCCTCCACGGCCCGATCATCTAGAACGCCGAGCTCGAGGATTGAGAGCTATTTTGTACTCATTTGGTAACTAAGACTGTCCCGCTACCCCTTTCCTCAACCAAAGACTAGAATCGAGGGGACCCCTGAGTCCAGACCTCCTTGTATCATACCAACGTAACCTAAGAATTGCATATAAAGTCTCGTTAACCTTCAATCTTGTGTGGTGTCCGTCTGTGGGGGGGGAAGTTACTTGTCTGTACAGTCGTTGGAGACGGCTCTCCCTGGAGACCTCTCCCCGTAATCTCGGCCGACCCTCCCGGTCCGTCTAACATTGGTGGCCAGCGGCGCGATCCGAATCACCGCATAACGTACAGAGAGTAGCTCACCCCACAACGAACCACAATGACAACTAAAGAGAGCGGATCAACTGAGAAGTTCCAAATGGAAAAACTAGAGGAGTACAGCCATCGTGAACTAAAGCAGTTCTGCATCGAACTAGGTATCGCTACCACCGGACTAAGCACCAAGGACGATTTTAAGCATGCCCTAGAATCTTGGGCAGAGACCGGGGATGCCGAAGCCCCTGAGCAAAGCACCGCGAAAAAAACCAACACGGCCCCTGAAGGTCAAAGAACCGGTCTCTCGCAAGACGAGATCCAAGAAAGAGAAAAAACCCGACTACACGAGCTAGAAATGGCCCGACTCAAGATGGACGTAGAACTCAAGTTGGCCGAACAAAAAATAAACTTAGAGCACCTACGTCTCCGAGAAGAAAGAGAGGAGAAACAGAGACAAAGGGAGCTCGAGGAAAAGAAACTAGCGTACGAGCACGAACGGAACCTAGCCGAGATCAACCTGCGCAAGCAGAATAAAGAGTTAGGGGTGCCCGAGAGACCACACACCCCAGGGACCACGGAGAAAAAAGTACACATCCCCAAGGATGTTGTCCGAGAATATTTTCGAGAGGACGACATCCAGCAATGGTTTAAGGCCTATGAAATCGCTATGACTGCGCACCGGATCGATAGAAACGATTGGGGAGCCGGCCTATGGGGCAGATTCCTTAATGAGGGCCGCGATACCCTGTTACAGCTCCCAGACCACCAGATGACCTCCTACGACCATATGAAAGCGGCCCTCCTCACCCGCTATGGCCTCACGCCCGAGATGTACCGTCAGAGGTTCCGAGACTGCACACGCATCCCGGGTACAACGTGGGTGGACTATGTAACGTACTTTAGCCGAGCTTTCGAAGGCTGGATCAGAGGGAACAACGTCACGACCTACGAACAGCTGTTCAATCTGATGGTATGGGAGCATCTGTCCAACAATTGCTTCATTGAACTACGCCAACACCTCCTCGACAGCAAGTTAACCGATCCCCGGCAGCTCGCAGCCGAAGCTGACCGGTGGGAGATCACCAGAGTGGGCCGGAATGGGTCCTACGAGCAGAACAGGAACAACAATGGTCACCACCGACCCAGAGGAGGAGGAGGGGGCCAAGGACGAGGAAGAGACAACACTCCGGCCGCCCCCGCTACCAGCACCACCCCCCCGGCCAACCGGGGCAGCACCCCGGCGCGACCGGGGTACAGAGCCAATGTCACGTGTCACCGATGCCAACGAATCGGCCACTATGCAAACGACCCAAGCTGCCCGCAGTATCAGAGTCCAAAACCCCGCCATGTGGCCGCCGCGGCACTAGGGGAAGAACAGATCTCCGAGGAACAAGAAACAGACGAGCAAGAGTATCAAGAGTGGGAGCCAGCCGCCATGACTCTCGCGTGCTTAGGGGGAAGAGACATGGTCCCGCGGGTCCCCCTACCCGCTAACACCCAGAAGTACAGCCAATGGGTGAGCATCAATGGACAACGGGCCGAAGCCCTTCGGGACACCGGGGCCAGTGTGACAGCCGTCCGCTGTCACCTGGTGACCCCAGAACAATATCTACCGAACATTCTCTGCCCTGTGCGATCAGCCGACAACTCGGAAAGTCTGTGTCGGATGGCCTGCGTCCCCTTTGAGTGGGGAGGGGTCTCCGGCATGTTGAAGGTGACGGTCCGAGACGACACCCCCGTGGACTGCCTCCTCGGAAATGACCTGGAGAGCTCCCCGTGGGCAGCCGTGGAGCGAAAAGAACACTTGGGGATGTTGGGCGTCCCGGACTGGGCGTGCGTCACCACCCGGTCCATGGCCGCCCGTGCCAACCATCACCCGGAAGAACCAGAATGGCCGGCGCCACCGCCTCCGGTCGCCCCAGCCGAGACCCCCGACCATGACACCCCCCTCGAACCTGCTCAACCTTCCGACCTCGCTAACCTTGACCAGTGGGCCCAAGAGGGGGGACCCACACAAGAACAATTTCGCCAGGAACAGAAGACCTGTCCCTCCCTCGAGGGACTCCGCCAACAAGCGCTCGCCCAAAGCGCAGGGGATACCTCCGGAACTCATTGGGTCTACTGGGACAATGATCTGTTGTACAGCGAGCAACGAATCGCCGAGCTGGGGGCCAACCGAGTACTAGTAGTGCCCCTCCGCTTTAGAGACTTCCTGCTAAACCTGGCCCACGATGTCCCCCTGGCAGGGCACCTGGGACAAGATAAAACCTACAGTCGCCTAGTGACCCACTTCTTCTGGCCCAAAATGAGAAACGATGTGCACCAGCATTGCCGATCTTGCCCCACGTGCCAAGCCAGTGGGAAGAGCGGCCGCAAACTAAAGGCCCCCTTGCAACCTTTTCCAGTAGTCACGACCCCATTTGAGAGGGTCGGAATAGACATTGTGGGACCCCTGGACCCGCGTACAAAACAAGGCCATCGCTTCATTCTGGTGCTAGTGGACCACGCCACCCGCTACCCTGAGGCTGTTCCTCTCCGGACCGTGACAGCCCCAGTGGTCGGCCGGGCCCTGATGGGGATCTTCTCCCGTGTGGGGTTCCCCCGAGAAGTCGTCAGCGACAGAGGCACGAACTTTATCTCTAAATACATGAAATCCCTCTGGCAACAGTGTGGGGTCACCTACCGATTCACGACCCCCTATCACCCCCAAGGGAACGGACTTGTTGAGCGGTTCAACCGCACGCTAAAAGGGATGATCGGGGGATTGGAAGAGCCCCTCCGTCGCCAGTGGGATGTGCTGCTGCCGTGCCTCCTCTTCGCCTACCGAGAGGTCCCACAGAAATCCCTAGGCTTCAGCCCATTCGAACTGCTATATGGGCACCCAGTGCGAGGGCCGCTCAGCCTGATCAAAGAAGGCTGGGAGATGCCTCCGGCCAAGAGCCCTCCAGATGTCTTCCGATACCTCCTCACCCTCCGCAACCAGTCCCGGCGGTTCAGAGACCTAGCAAAAGCCAACCTAGAGGCCAGTCAAGAGGACATGAAAAAATGGTATGACCAGAACGCCTCATCCATTGAATTCGAGCCGGGGCAACAGGTATGGGTAATGTCCCCCACGGAGCCATGCGCTCTCCAAGACAAATGGACGGGACCCTTCAAGGTAATCGAGCGCAAGGGTCCTGCCACCTATCTGATCGATATGGAGTCCTCCCGGAACCCACTCCGAGTCCTCCACACCAACAGACTGAAACCCCACTTTGCACGAACAGAACTCAGCCTACTGATGGCCACAGACAATGGGGTTGAAGACGACTCCGAGCCTCTCCCTGACCTCCTGCGGACCCAGGAGCAAGACGGCTCCGTGGATGGGGTCCGACTCTCGGAGACCCTCACCAGAGAACAACGCCAAGAGTGCCAAGCCCTCCTGTCACGGTTCGCCAGTCTGTTCTCCCTCACCCCAGGTGTCACTTCCTGGTGTGTGCACGATGTGGACACCGGAGACAGCCCTCCTATCCGCCACCGGGCCTACCGCGTACCTGATCGGGTACGGGCCTGCATCCAGGCGGAAGTGGCTAAGATGCTCACGCTCGGGGTCATCGAGCCCTCAGACAGTCCATGGGCCAGCCCGGTCGTACTGGTCCCCAAAGCAGCCGCCCCCGGAACCACACCAGAACTCCGGTTCTGCGTCGACTACCGGGGCCTGAATGAAGTCACCAGAACGGACGCACATCCCATCCCCCGGGCAGATGAACTGGTCGACCGAATGGGAGCTGCCCGCTACCTCAGCATCTTCGACCTGACAGCAGGTTATTGGCAGATCGGCCTCACACCCCGAGCACAAGAACGTTCTGCCTTCTCCACCCCCGATGGCCACTACCATTTTACGGTCATGCCCTTCGGCATGAAGAATGCCCCAGCGACTTTCCAACGGCTCGTCAATCAGGTCCTGGCGGGGCTCGAAGGGTTCAGCGCCGCCTACCTAGACGACATCGCTGTGTACAGCCACCATTGGACCGAGCACCTCCACCACCTCCGAGCAGTGCTGCAAGCCCTTCAGCGAGCTGGCCTCACGATCAAGGCCAGCAAGTGTCAAATTGGACAAGGGTCTGTGACCTACCTCGGACACCAGGTGGGAAGCGGCCTAGTGGCCCCTCTACAGCTGAAAACTGCCGCCATCCAGGACTGGCAGCCCCCTATCACCCAAACCGAGGTACGAGCCTTCCTGGGCCTCACGGGCTATTACCGAAGGTTCGTGAAAGACTATGGTACCATAGTGGGGCCTCTCACCGAACTCACGTCAAAGAATCAGCCCAAGAAGGTGAACTGGACCCCAGAGTGTCAAGCGGCATTCGAACAGTTGAAGGCCGCCATGTGTTCCGCTCCTGTGCTCCAGGCCCCAGACTACAGCCGGGAGTTCGTCGTCCAGACGGACGCCTCCGACCAGGGCATTGGGGCGGTCCTGTCTCAAGTGAACACCGAAGGCCTTGATCAACCGGTGGCCTTCATCAGCCGGAGACTCCTACCACGGGAGCAACGCTGGAGCACCATAGAGAGGGAAGCCTTCGCTGTGGTATGGGCCCTCAAGAAGCTCCGGCCCTACCTTTTTGGCACCCACTTTCGGGTGCAGACCGACCACCGACCCCTGCAGTGGCTGATGCATATGCGGGGGGAAAACCCAAAGTTGCTACGCTGGTCCATCTCCTTGCAAGGTATGGACTTCACAGTCGAACACCGGCCTGGGTCAGACCACGCCAACGCGGATGGCCTGTCCCGGTTTTTCCGCCTCGACGAGGAGAGTCCCCAAGAGGATGGGTAACTCTCCCCGCCTTCAGCTGGGGGGGACGCATGTTGGACAGGCCACATGAAGGGCCGCTCTCCCCCGGCTCAACCAGGCCCGAGCCCGGTCACGCAAGTACCACACACCACCATTGCACGTCCTCCGTCCCCTCAGGGACCCCTGCCCCCGAGCACGTTAACCTCGTGGATCCGATCCACTGCCGGCCCACGCGCCCAGCCCGGGCCGCCATCTTGGACACTTCACCACGAGGCCGCCTGGCCCCCGATCGACCTCAACTCGGGGCCTAGCCCGGCCTCAGACATTCCGGCACCACCCTCCACCCAGGAGGTGAGCGGGCTACTTGGCAAGTCAATGGGAGAAAGAGGTGCCGATGGCTCTCCCCCGCCAAGTGCCGCTCGCCCATCGCCTCCCCGGGCGCTGGCTCCACCCCCCTGCTGGGTGTCTGGACTCCCTCATCCCGGACCTCCCGACCTCCAAGTGCGAGGGTCCGGACATCAAAGCACACCAGCCCTATAACTGGGGCAGCTCCAGAGCAGGAAGGCAGTTGTATCTTGGAGTCGAGAGACGTAAAGAGGAACTCATCCTGGACGGACTACTGGCGCTGCCATAGCTCTGTCCTGTGCACCATCGTCCTGCCTGTTGGCGCTGCCACAGCCGTCGTAACCTTCATCCTTCATCGTCGTCGGGATCTGCTGGCGTGGCCGCGGACCGTTGTAACCGTCATCTTTCACCGGGACCTGCAGGCTCCGCCGCGGACCGTCGTCCTTCCTTCATCCATCTCGGGACCTGCTTGGCTCCTCCACGGCCCGATCATCTAGAACGCCGAGCTCGAGGATTGAGAGCTATTTTGTACTCATTTGGTAACTAAGACTGTCCCGCTACCCCTTTCCTCAACCAAAGACTAGAATCGAGGGGACCCCTGAGTCCAGACCTCCTTGTATCATACCAACGTAACCTAAGAATTGCATATAAAGTCTCGTTAACCTTCAATCTTGTGTGGTGTCCGTCTGTGGGGGGGGAAGTTACTTGTCTGTACAGTCGTTGGAGACGGCTCTCCCTGGAGACCTCTCCCCGTAATCTCGGCCGACCCTCCCGGTCCGTCTAACACACCTTAATTACATTCAACTGTTCCCGCACCACAGAGTTTCTTATTTAAATTTTCCATAGAGTAGTCACATGGATCAGCTCCTTTCATTTACACAGTGATGTCCATCTAGGCGTTTGCGATACACATGTGAGTGAGCTTTAATCTTTAACCATATGAGAAGCTGATAGACAGAGTACCTATGTTTAGAAACTATCATCATTTTTTGCAAATCGACATAAATGTGTATGAAGAGATTACTATGCATTGTTGTTGTTTCTATAACTGGTATAAAAAGTACCATTGTTGTGGAAGAGTCATCGGATTTTTCGCATTGTTTGTTGAATGTGCACAAAGTGATAAGAATGAATTACTATAGTTCCTATTAGAGGAGTGTGGAACTCAGAACCGAGTAGTGGCTGATATAGTAACAGAAATATTATTTAGTAGAATTAATGCGCATATATTATTCCTTTCACAGAGGCCCCCGAAGAAGGGACGTGGGTCCCGAAATGCATCTGGCCAACAAATTCAGCAATTGCCGAATATCTTTAATTATGAATGTATAATGATGATGAAGGAGTTATTGATTATGATTTTTGTACATTGAAATATACTTTGAGAATTCTGTATAGAGAATGCATTGATATACACCTTTGAATGATTTGTATAAAAAAGGTTTCAGAATAAATACGAGAATCAAGTAAAAAGACTGAATCAGAAAAATCATTGAACAGGGGGAAATAACGCAAAACGAGCTGTGCGCTTGGTAAGGTTGTGATATTGTTAACACAAACCAATCCCCAAACAATTTGTATAATCTCAGGGACAGGCAGCCCCGAGCTACCAAGCAGCACGCAAAAGAAGGACATTAATTTTGACAAAAGTCACAACGTAAACCAATGAACAACAATAAACAGGAGTGCCAGAGACCTACAACACAATTTTGAAAATGATTCTATCTTGCCTAGATTACGGCAATGCCCTCTATGTGGGCATCCCTGCCTATGAGTGCCGGCGCCTACAGCTCATCCAGAATCAAGCGGCGCGCCTCATCTACAGGCTCCCCAAATCCAGCCTTACCACCCCCCTGCTCAAGATCCTCCATTGGCTCCCCATCAGGGAACGCTCACTTTTCAAGATGGGCTGCCTGACTTTCATGTCCCTAGCTGGCACTGCCCCTGCATTCATCAGATCTAAAATCACTGCCTATATTCCAACCAGAAATCTCTGTTCCTCCATCCAGTCCCTTCTCCAGGTCCCCCGCTTCCGCAAAAAGAAATCGGGAGGCTCCAGGTTCTCGACACTCGCTCCACTCTACTGGAATGCCCTTCCCTTAGCTATCAGATCGACTCCCTCTTACCTTGACTTTTGGGCAGCTTTGAAAACCCATCTCTTTTCTCCCGCCTACTCCTCTTAACACCTCTCCCCTCTTTCCCTCAGTTTCAGGTTCCTTCTACAGCGCCAAGAATTCGCCTGGTAGTAGAGCGCTTTACAAAACCCTTCAACTTCAACTTCAACTTCAACTTCAACTTCAACTTCATATGTTTGGTCCCTTTCAGGAAGACGAGCCAGTTGTTTCCACATCTGTTATTCCATTTTCTGTGGTGACAAGACAGTGGTGAAAGGAGGTCAGCTCTGTCTACATTTGTTTCACCTCATTTGAGACTTCTGCAAGTTTAGTGTCCATTTTCCCTACGTATGTGCCAATATTATATAGTTCTGCCAATAGAGTTATCCAGAGTCCATGCAGTGTGTAAGTGTTGCATCATTCAGAGTCCATGCAGTGTGCGAGTGACGTGTCATTCAAAGTCCAAGGCAGTGTGTGAGTGATGCATCGTTCAGAGTCCATGCAGTGTGCAAGTGATGTGTCGTTCAGAGTTCATGCAGTGTGCAAGTGATGCGTAATTCAGAGTCCATGCAGTGTGTGAGTGCCGCGTCATTCAGAGTCCATGCAGTGTGTGAGTGACACGTCATTCAAAGTCCAAGGCAGTGTGTGAGTGACACGTCATTCAAAGTCCAAGGCAGTGTGTGAGTGATGCGTCATTCAGAGTCCATGCAGTGTGTGAGTGTCGCGTCATTCAGAGTTTATGCTGTGTGCGAGTGATGCATCATTCAGAGTCCATGCAGTGTGCAAGTGATGTGTCATTCAGAGTTCATGCAGTGTGCGAGTGACGCGCCATTCAGAGTCCATACAGTGTGCGCGTGAGGCATCATTCAGAGTCCATGCAGTGTGCGAGTGATGCGTCATTCAGAGTCCATGCAGTGTGCGAGTGATGCATCATTCAGAGTCCATGCAGTGTGCAGGTGTTGCGTCATTCAGAGTCCATGCAGTGTGCGAGTGACGCATCATTCAGAGTCCATGCAGTGTGTGAGTGATGCATCATTCAGAGTCCATGCAGTGTGCGAGTGATGCGTCAATAAGAGTCCATGTAGTGTGTGGTTGATGCGTCAATCAGAGTCCATGCAGCGTGTGAGTGAGGCATCATTTAGTGCCCATGCAGTGTGCGAGTGACGCGGCATTCAAAGTCCAAGGCAGTGTGTGAGTGATGTGTCGTTCAGAGTCCATGCAGTCTGCGCTTGAGGCATCATTCAGAGTCCAGACAGTGTGTGAGTGACAAGTTATTCAGATTCCATGTAGTGTGCGTGCGACGCGCCATTCTGACTATAGGTTGGTGGAGGCCTTAGGGCCGTCCCTTGTAGCCTGGGTCTTCATTATCAAATTTTGGGAGATTCCTCATTTATAACTCCCCTATTATCCCTTCTCCATTAGTGCCTCCTGAGGGCAGGTGGGTGTAAGTCAATCTTCATTTTCTTTCTGTGTGGACTATGGACAGCGTCCAAGCCCGTTAAGGTGAATAGAAGTTGGAGGTCTGGCCAAGTCCTGGCAATCCCCTATTTTAACACCGGGTGTTTGTTCCTCACTGGAAAATCAGTGTAAATGGCACCATGCGCAGCGCAAGAGGGCGCTGCTTCTTTCTGCCGCTCGAGTAGATGTTCTACTTGAGCGGCAGATTCCTCAACGCGAACGGATGGTTTCACAACCCGAGCGGTAGCAGCCATCCGTCACCGCACACGTTGAGAAATCTCTCTGGGAGGTGGTCTGGAGGAAGATTTTCCTAGCTCACGCTTGCCAACTTAACTTGAACACATCATTTGGGACAATAAAACACACGTTCTTGGGCAACTTTTCACCGTCACTTTCTATTTTTACATATTAATGTTGAGAGCATGAGTGAGGAAAAAACTCTGCTCCTCTACGTGTAGTGGAGTTTTTTGGAACTCTGCACGTTACATGGAGTGGGAAACACTCCACAAACTCCGAGAGCGAAACAGAATGACATGCCCTGGCCTAGTTATAATTTACTCTGTTCGATATCAGGTTGGGGTGAGCGGATGAATACTGAACTGGAAGCGTAGTGGATACAGTTATTAGATGCTATGAAAGGCAGATTGCCAATTTTATGACACCTTCCTCAGGGTGATCACTCAACGTCACGGTAGCATGCTTCCGTTCTGATCAGTTGTTTATTGTTAGTGCCCACATCAAGGTTATTGGTGAGTTGTGTATGTCCCCGTGTAAGTCTAGAACATGACTTCAGAACGGCTGTTCAAGGCCTTGTACTCTCTGGAGGAGAGTAGGATCTGCTTACTATGGTTACCCCCACTTTCTGCTGGTGTTTCACTGTTTCTCGACTTTAGTCTCGCAGGGGCCCTGCTGACCAGGACCCCAGCCTCGCTGCTTCCTCTCTAAATTGATTGCATGTACTATATGCACACTACAGTTTACTGAGGTACCCTTGTGAGTCCCTAGTATATGGTACATTAGGTACAGAGGGCCCGATTCACAGAACTAACTTAAGACAAAATCCTAAACTTACTACCATTTTGGTATTCACAGAAGACACTTACTCATTTTGGTATTCACAGAAGGCACTTACTCATTTCGGTAGTCACAGAAGTTAGGAGTCCTAACTTTACTACTCCTAAACCGAGAAAAATACTAGCTTTAAGACTTTCGTTATTAACAGAAGGCATTTAAGAGTCCTAAAGTTGGAACTCCTAACTTCTGTGAATACCAAAATGAGTAAGTGCCTTCTGTGAATACCAAAATAGTAGTAAGTTTAGGATTTTATCTTAAGTTAGTTCTGTGTCGGGCCAGAGGCCTACCAGGGGCTGAAGCATGTATTATGCCACCCCTGGGAAGCCTTCCAAAATGGCACCATAGGACTGCTACAGCAGCCTGGGTAAAGTGGTGCATGCACCCCTTACTAAGATATAGGTTACCTATATTTACCTTAAATTACTCCACATAGAAACCCCTATGGCAGGCTTTAGCAATCCTCAAGGCAGGGTGCTTGGTTTCATGTGAGAGGGTGCCCATGCATGAGCAGAGCCCCTCTGCAGCTTTCAGAATCTATTCTATGAGGCTGTTCTGTGATGCAGCCAGACCATATACTCTTAAGTGCATTGTAACCTCGCGGAAAATGCTAACTTTGAAATTGCTGCATGGAAACATGTCGTGTTTGGTGTCAAACACTTTGGAATCCTATCCCCCCACATTCCTGGTGGTGGGGGTAGAATTCCACCCTTGTACATGTACACAACGGTCTGCCCGGTAACAGTTTAAAAGAACCTTGTCATCACAAAATAGATGCTGCAGCCACAGACACGAGTCTGGCCTCCTGCTGCTGACTTAAACTCCAGCAGGGGAGGCCTGGACAATAGGTTTCCTGTCACAGGGAGGTGTAACCACCTTCCAGACAGTCTTTAGTGGATTAGGGCTGGGTGGGTGCACTCCAAGAGTGCTTTGAAGTCTGCACTGGGGGCACATTTGGTGTCCCTGTGCGTAGCCCAATTCAAACCGGTTGCAGGGGCTACCAGACCCTGCTCTGGCGTGAAACTGGACAAAGGAAATGGGTGTAGCCACCCCTCTTTCCAGACCCTCCCATAGGTGGTCACCATAGTATGTCCAACCCCTTTCTTAGGTATTATTAAGGAACCCCTGGCAACAGGGCTTTAGATATCCCTGGACGAAACTCTGCAACTGAATCCTGGAACTTCGACGCTCCACTAAAGACTAGAGGACTGAAGAAGTTTCCCTTGGGGTCAAGGTGTGACTCCCCTGCTTGGCAGGCACCAACAAAACATTTGACGATCTGCATCTCCGAAGCTCCTGACGGACTCCGAAGTACCTACAACACAGAAAGAGGATTTCCAAACTTCGCAGAGGCCGATCCGAGTCCACAGCAAAGTTGACACCTGCAGCCCTCATGAGTGACATGGAACTAGAACCCCTGGACACCGTGCACATTTGCTAGTGTATTGACTTCTCGACGTCTCTTAAAATTGTGCTTAGGGTTACTCGTAGCCCTAACCCCCAGCACCATCTACATCAAAGATTGTGGGCCTACACTCCACAAGTGTTCCGTGAGCCCGCTTCTTGCATTTCCACTTGAGGCTCCTTCGTGATCCCTGGTCCGTTGACTGGTGGGTCCCCATGAAAGCAACTCTGATTTTCCTTGGGCTTCCCTAGTTGCTCCAGATGTGCCCTGACTCCCCACCGCGTGGTGAGTCCCTGGGACCTTCCTGTTCTACACCGAAGCATTTCTTTACTTCCTGCGTGGATTGCTGTTGCCAAGGCTTGTTGGGTCCAATCCAGACACCGACACCGCAGCACTCGACATACTTTGTAGGAAACCTCTATTCCAGATCCTGGTTGTAGTCGACGCCTCCTGGTCCTCGTGGCTGAAGAGTCAAGGTTTACCTTTTTCACCTGAAATCACCCGACATCGGTGGGCATCCGCCTATCGCGCTCCTGGTCACTGGCTAGTGACCCAGACTCTGTCCCCTCTGCTTTCAGGATCTTCTCATCTTTGATCCAGGCTTGGATCCACCCGGACACTTTTCTCTTCCCTGGCAGCAGCACTTTGAAGCAGATCACCATTCGAAACAACAATGATTCCCAACACCAAAAGACACATATGCAACCCGCATTCCCTGGGTTAGGTAACTTGCGTACTTCGGTGCGCCCGTGGGTGTTGGCCCTAGAACCCCTTAAGTCAAAAGGGGTCTGCTCAAAGTCCTCTCCTTTATCTTTAATTTTCCAACTGCGACTTTCCCTATTGAAGTCAACAACGATCCGCGGGTGTGTTCAGACACTGCACGCGTCCCAGTGGGTCCCCTGTGTCACTACCTTGGGTGGTTCCGTGTGGCCCCAACACTTCTACAGGCTCTAGGCTTGTGTCTAGTGAAGTCTTGGTTCTTATACCACTTACTTACTATATGGTTTTGTACCCCCCTAGGGCTCAACGTATATTGTGCTAATTTACTGTGTGCTATTAAGTTTTCCGTATGTACTGTAGATGGGTTGTAGTGGGTGGCGGGCACAGATTAAAAAAAAAAAGACTACAGGGATGTGTTTAGAATAAATACATATATTTTATATATATACCTGGCGTGGTTCTCCTTCATTTGGTCATTCATGAGATTATAGACTGGTAAGACAAGCTGCTTTACATTCCTTCAAGACTTAGCCTGAAGGCTGCTCTCCACAGCTACCACTAGGATAGGTTTCAATAAAGGTTGTCTTTAAACCTACCATCAGTAAGGGTCGTTTGGACTGGTGCAAGGTGCCCAGTAGAACAGTGTACAGCATATGCCAGGACAACTTCTCACACTGTCACATCAGGATGGTGGTAACTCCCCGCTTCATGTCCTCCCAGGCCCCCCACTGTCACCCTTAAGGGCAACCTAAGGCTGCAGCACGTCTCACCCAGGACCTGAGCAAATATGATCAGATCACTCCTATCCTAATAGAGCTCCATTGGCTCCGAGCTGGCCCGCACCATCTACAGAACCAGATGCATCATTTACAAACCCATAATGACCAGCACCCTCCCATATCCGTCAAACAAACTCACCACATCTGCTGGTCCTCAGTCCACCCACAACCAAGACACTGCCTAACTACAGACTAAGAAGTGTTCAACAGAGAATATAAACAATGCATCAGGCTAAGCCGTGTCTTCCCTGGACCGGAATCAAGCATCCTGGGACCGGTTTCTGGCTCATCAGCCATCATCAGCCAGGCTAGCTTGAATCCAGTGGCAAAATGAGCAAGGGACCCCCGTCAGGTTTTGCATCCTCCACTTCCTGGAAATGCCTGGGTTGCGTTTCAAATGTGGCACCACCTTTGAAGATTCCAGCTCTGGAAGGCCATTCCGGCCTGGAGGAAGTGAGAAGCATGTCTGCCCAGAGCAAGCTTTGTCTCTGGCCTCTGAGAGCACAGGCGTTCAGCCCATGAGGTCAGAACCATGTCTGGTGGTGACCGGCTGGCAAAGAGTAGTTAGAGACCAGGCCAGGGCTTGGTAGGTTTTCAGAGGACACTCTATGGTGTCTCATGTGTGCATTTATTATTAAACCCATCACTGGCATCAGTGGGATTTATTAGGTTGAGATGTTTGGTACCAAACATTGCTGAGTACAGTGAAGCTCTCATGGTGCTGGGCAACTCATAATGACAGGAGTCAAGCCAATGGACTATTGATGGCTTCCCTGTGCACTTACGATATCCAAGAATGGCTCAGATTTTGCAGAGTCATATCTGCTTATGTAGAGATGTCCACACATGGGATATAGTGCCCCCTGCCTTTGGGCTGTAAGGCCTGCAGTAGGGGTGACCTACCTATACCTCATGCAGTGTCTGTATGCATGGCACCCAGGGCTGTGTGCCATGTCGGCTCTTCGGTTTTCTCTGTACCAAGACACACAGCCTGCATTGGATGATTGCATGGTCCTGGTGAAGGGTCCCTTGGGTGGCACAGTTTGTTTTAGGAAAGGGATCCAAGACTTGGAGCCTGGTTAGCAGGGACCCAGAATATTTGCATATCAAAATCACATCATGCATCAGGCAAAAAGTGGGGGCTAGCCATGTCAAAAGGGGCACCTTCCTACATAACCCTCCGACACGAAAGAGGATGAGACTAACCTTTCCCTAGAGAGTCTTCATCTTCTAAGTGGAAGAACCCGGAAAGGCCATTTGCACTTGCATGGTTGGTCCCAGGTTTGTGCTCCACTGTAAAGTCCATTCCCTCTAGAGATACGGACCACCTTAACATTTTGGAGTTTCCACCTTTCATCTGCATCAGCCATGTGAGAGGCCTGTGGTCAGTTTGAACCAGGAAGTGAGACCCAAACAGGTAGGGTCTCAGCTTCTTCGGGGACCAAACCGCATCGAAGGCTTCTTCTCTGTGGCACTCCAACGCCGCTCTCTGGGAGAAGCCTCCTGCTTATGAAAGCAACAGGTTGGACCGCTCCTATCCTATGTTCAGAGGAATCTGTCTGCACTATGAACTGCTTGGTATAATCTGGAGCTTTCAGGATGGGTGCTGAGCACAGTTCTGTGCAGTGTGGTTAGTACCGTGAGTACCCCCGCTGTTTTTACTTTTAACTCACCAGTATTAGGCACTACCTTTCAAATGGCATCACCTATTTTTAGTGGCAAACATCGTGTTCTGTGCATTCTGTTTTTATAAGTGCAAATTATTTTATAATATCTTACTTGCCTGCCTGTCCTTGACATTCTTTTGTGGTCCTGCCGGGGCTGCACTCTGGTACACCACGGCTTTTTGCGCCGATTGTGTGGAGAGAACAGCCTGGAAAGCAAGGTGGTTGGTCAACGCCCACTACTCCATGGCAGTTGCGTTCTAGTCTATCGCGCGCGGTCCTCCGCCCGGGCTTTCGGCTCCTACTTAATTTGAAGCCTGACACGGATGCGCGCAGCGGGCGCTAAAGGCAAGCCCGTCTGCGGCCGTCCGCACCTGGAAGCTGTCAGCCGACAGGAGGGCTGTATCTTCTCTCTATTTTTTCCCATCATTTTCTCTTTAGCTACGTCCACTCCTCAGGGCTATCCCACCATAAGCACGCATGGCTTCAAAGCCCTTCTCAAGAGAGGAGCTCATAACATTAGCAAAGCATTGGCAGGGAGCTCTTTTAAACAAAAACTATCCCTGGAGGAGAGGCCTACATGTTGGCAGTGAGATATCTGTAAATTCAAAAGGACTGATTGGCTGCAGTCCTCTGAAAGGCGTAATGACCTGGGGCTTTCAACAAATGCCCCTCCCAAAAGCATATACCTAGACAGGAGCAATAACACCACTAGCACTACTAGCACCCTGTCCCAGTTACAGTGTATATACCTTAATGTGCGCTCGATGCCCAAACATACGTCTGAAGTATGGTCCCTCCTGGACTCAACTAGGTCGGACGTATATTTTATTACAAAAACCTGGCTTACACAGTCCTCCTCCCCCACTAAAGCCCTAGCACTTCCGCAAGGCTGCACCTTAACTAGATGAGACATCCATCCACTCACCAACACACTCATACACACACTCACCCACCCATACAGCCCTTCACACATGCTGTCTCTTGAACCCATACACCCAGTGAAAGTGAAAATGAGCAAAAAAGTGAAAAAGTGCAAAAAATTAGGAAGAATAAATGTCTTCCTAATAATTCCTGGTTTAGGAGGCTTCAACTTTGCGGTTTCTGCACTCTGGTATCTAAATAAATCACCGTGGGTCTCAGGAGGGGGGTGGGAGCGTATTCGGCACACCGCCCTTGACGCTCGGCACCCTCAGTCTACCTGCATCGTCCTCTGACTGGACCCTGAAGACATTTATTCTTCCTAATTTTTTGCACTTTTTCACTTTTTTGTTCATTTTCACTTTCACGCCCCTAGGTAAGGGTGGGCCTTAGCGCGTCCATACCGCCAGGGTATAGAACACTTATAGTCCTGAAAAATTGCCGGGTAAAATTACACTGTTTCTATGGCAATAAACATGTCGACTGATACATAGGAATCTACCACTCAACTTAATGTGGACTGCTTCCATACACATAAAATTTTAAATACTGTCTTTAGTGATCATAGAATAAAAATTATTTTTTGATACACTACTATTTTAATACCCTCACCACTCGTTAGTTTATTTTTGTACAACACGTCCTGAACTCACTATCCCGCTCCGCAGCAGATCTGGCGTTGTAGCACACCAAAGAGACACTCGGTCTCTTTGGTGGAGCCCGATGATGAAGCATGTCATCACTAGGTGGTGAGTGAGGGCTTTCCTTAACGTCCCAGTGAGGTTGTTCCTGTACATTAAGTTTGTTGCTCCCTACTGTGGTCAAGCCTACTCCTTAAGACACTCTTTTTTTGTTTATTGACTCTAACCATTGAGCCACACTTCTCAACCCATCTGGATGTAATCTTTCTATTCACCACCTGGCTGCCCGAGCCGTTCTCCAGGAATTCCCCAGCCCTGTCACTCACAGAAACCAGACAGCAGATACACATCCTAGCAGAGGCGGACTGAAAGGTTAGGCAAGCAAATACCAACTTCCTAAAAGTGGTATTCGCAAACACAGAAGATTAAAATAACCTTTACTAAAAGATGTATTTTATTATTCTGAGTTCAGGCATACTAAACTCGAATTTCTACCATGTTCCCTGAGTCTGTTAGGATCATAGAATGTAACAATTCTAACATCCCATTCTGGCCTATGAGAACAGTTAGCCTTGCAACAGTGAAAAACGAAAATGGCTGTAATTCACTATTAGGACATGCCACACACACATCAGGGCTTGTCATACCATATACTTACAATGCACCCTGCCCTAGGGCCTACCATAGGGGTGACTCACATGAAGTAAAGGGAAGGTTTAGGGACTGGCAAGTGGGTGCACTTTCACAGTCAGCATGACAGTACCAGACTGCACGCAGGCTCTGCAATGGCAGACCTTAGACACATTTTACAAGGCTGCTCCTGTGGGTGGCACAACCAGTGCTGCAGGCCCACTAGCAGTATTGGCATTTACAAGCCTTGGCACTCCTGGTGCACTTTACTGGGGTCTGACAGTAAACCAAATAAGCCAATCATGGAATCCAATCAATATATACATTTTATACAGGGAGCACTTGGCACTGATTGGCAGTGGCACAGTGCCCTGAGCAGCTAACAACAGCAAAACACATGAGGCACAGCAACAAATTGGAAGGGAGACCCACGCCAATGGTGCCAGGTCTAACAATATATATATGTATATATATATCACCACAGTTAGGGATGCTGTCACCGCCAAGACTATGTGCTGACAAAGCGAATAGTTTTGGCTTGAATGTGCTGTTTCGTGAATCTATCATCTCTGCATGGGTGTGTCGTCGTGCATTTTCTGGTAAACCTGGACGTTTAGCTTTGCCAATGCTTGGTTGAAAGGTCACTGTCTGAGTGAAGCCACTCCTTATAAGCTATAAATCGCCACATCAGTGGAGATTTTGAATATCCAGTTTCACTTTTAGGAGCTTTCAAAATAGTTGGAAGGATGTAGCACCCGCATGCCACGAGCAGCCTTTTGTGGTATCAGCCGAGGGCCTTGTTTTAATCTAATAAAAAGGTGCAATCATTCCTCACTGAATGACTCAAACCCTTGCACCTTCTGAAGCTCCCTCACTCCCTCCCCCTCCTTCTTCCCTCCCCCTTCCCTCCCCCCCCCTCGCTCCTCTGTGCTGAAAGGCCATGTCCTGTCCCTCACCCACATTCAGAGCACATGATCTTCCAGTGAGATAGAAGCCTCCGGAGATGGCTTCTGCAAAGATATCCATCAGAGCACCAGGAAATAAAGACCACAGACCTTCTGATGCCAATCACACATGAACCTCCTGCAGCCTCAGCACATTCCACCAGTGCCATCTGCCCCCTCTGGCTGTGGCACAGGGTGGAGGGAGGAGAACAGCAGACCCTGAGGCTGGCACCAGGAGAGGCTTGAGTGAAGCCACCCCTCGTGATCTGTCACTCATTCCCTCCCTCCTTCATCCCTCCCTCCCTCTATCAGCACATTCCACCCAGTGCCATCTGCACATCTCTGGCTGTGGCACAGGGTGGAGGGAGGAGAACAGCAGACCCTGAGGCTGGCACCAGGAGAGTCTTGAGTGAAGCCTGCCTTCTTGATCTGTCAGAAAAGGGGGTGGTGAGGTGGTGATGAACAGAGTGTCTGAATTAAGCAGACCACTCTTACCCAGTCCAAAGATCAGGGCTTGATCCATCACCGTTTTTTAGCTCACTGCACCATCCCAGCTCAGAACCTGGCTACATGCAAATTAGTCTGTTCCTGTTCCAGTGCATGATGGGAACAGGGCAAACCAAACTACCAAGCCAATTCTTATACTGGGAAGGAAACAAGCTTCCGGGGACCGGTTTCTGGCATTTCAGCCGTCACTATAGGTGTGGCAGGGTATACTCAGACATGAGTCCCTTTATCACTGCACCATCAGGATTCAAGCAAGCCGGGCCGAAGACGGCTGAAATGCCAGAAACCGGTCCCCGGTAGCTTGTCTCCTTTCTGGTGAAGAATTGGCTTGGTAGTTTAGTCTGCCCTGTTCCCATGATGCACTGGGCCAGGGACAGACTGATTTGCATATAGCCAGGTTCTGAGCTGGGATGGTACAGTGAGATAAATAACGGTGATGGATCAAGCCCTGATCTTTGGACTGGGTAAGAGTGGTCTGCTTAATTCAGACACTCTGTTCATCACCACCCCCTTTTCTGAACCGTTTTTGGCCACTATAGGTGTGGCAGGGTATACTCAGACATGAGTCCCTTTATCACTGCACCATCAGGATTCAAGCAAGCCGGGCCGAAGATGGCTGAAATGCCAGAATCCGGTCCCCGGTAGCTTGTCTCCTTTCTGGTGAAGAATTGGCTTGGTAGTTTAGTCTGCCCTGTTCCCATGATGCACTGGGCCAGGGACAGACTGATTTGCATATAGCCAGGTTCTGAGCTGGGATGGTGCAGTGAGATAAATAACGGTGATGGATCAAGCCCTGATCTTTGGACTGGGTAAGAGTGGTCTGCTTAATTCAGACACTCTGTTCATCACCACCCCCTTTTCTGAATCGTTCTTGATCTGTGTAGGAAATGGGACCCCCGGCCGGCCAGGGCTTGCGCCACAGCCAGTCAGAGACCGCCACCCCTATATAAAGTCGACCCCCTGCTCACCGATCTAGGTAACGCGGCGCGAGCAGCCAGGCCTATCTCGGAGGACATGTGTGAAGCATTTGCGCACGCACCCACCAACAACAACATCCCGGGCCTCCCACAAAAGGAACTCCACACCAAGTATATACGAAAATAGTCTTTGTATTAAGAAGGACACATAGGAACATACACTTTACAATGGGCTCGAGGCCCGGCAGGGGTTACAAGGGAAAAGGTACAGGGCAGGGCCAAGGGGCCACTGCCAGGACGGTGTACATGATGGAGTTGGCATTCAGAACATATAACAACTGGGAGCTTTCTCGGACTAGGACTAGAACACATAATCACCAGGAGCTTAGCATTAGAATACGTCACGCCCCGGGGTCTCATAGGACTAGCAATAGAACTCACTCTAACCAGTATCGACATACATGAGACATCGGGGATTCGGGAGGGAAAGGGACAAGGTACATAACACAGCAGAGGCCCCCATCAGCAGGGCAACACATAATAATTCTCAGCAACACTTTGATAATAGTCAGTAGCGCCCCCTAGGCCAGATGGCCTTCCTGGGGCGAGGGCGCCTTAGAGTCTCGATGTCCTGAGTGGGCTGCAAGGGGCCCAGGGCAAACCTAAACGTGGCGGTTGCCCACGAAGTGCTGGGCAACCGGGGATGATGGGGACATCACGTAGGACTCAAAAACAAAAGGGTGGGAGGAGGGTCAAAGGGGAATATTTTACGACCTGTCTGCTCAATCCCCTACTTACAAGATACAGCACAGAACAGAACAGAACAGGTCTGGAAATGGTGTGTGGCTATACCAGACTGTGATACAGTTGGCTGAGTGTGTGAGAAGTGCCGCTAAAAAAGAAATGCGATTCAAAACACCATGTTGTTGAGAAACACACGCTAGAATAATTCCCATCAGACCACCCTTATGGTGGAAGTTACGTCATGTGGGAATTGCTGATCATACCAGAACGCATCCGACCTTATAGTGCCGGTGCGGAAATGGACGTCAGTGCTCTAGCTCAGGTGTTCATCCTAGGCTAGTGTAAATAATATGCTGTGCTCAAAAAATAGTGAGAATTAAAATTGACTACCTAGATTCTAGAGACATTGAGGCAGAAATCTATGTGTTAAAGTTAAAAACACGTTGAGTAGTAAGACTACCCTGTAGCGCTATGCAGAACGGTCGACATGTTTCAGCCATAGGGGCCCTACCCCGGCTTTCCTCAGGACCTTTAAACTTGAAATAGCTACTGCAAATACACGTAGTATATTAAGTGAAACAATACTGTGTAAAAAAGTAATCAATGGGTGTACTAAACAAAGTTACATATCTACCCGGAACCTTGAACGCTTAGTTATGTCCACTGGAGGGAGAGAGACAAATCTTCTTCCTAATGTAAAGACAAAGGGTCCTATTATTTACAACAACACTTGAATACACACACACAACCGCATAAATACACAAGAACTCGTATAGACATTACACCTGCATGAATAATTTACATTCTGCCTGTTAAAAAGCATATTAGCTAAATCACCTGGAGGCATTTCCTCCCAGTGATACTCACCCAGCTTTGTGTGGGTGAAGACCTCACCTCACCCGGCGACCGCTCGGGAGTATGAGGCCCCACTCTATAGTGTAGAGAAAAGGACACATTCAGCACACAACTGTAAGGTGCCTAACCTGATTACTCTACACATAAACCCAACGAACGTGTGTCAGAACCCCACCTGTCCAATCACCAAGCCAATCTCCACAGGGACTTTCATAGGATATTTTAGGAATCACTCATACTGTGACATTCCTCATGTCATAAGACACAATAAGGACATATAAATGTGCCTCTGTACATATGATCATTATGTTATTATTGGGAAAAAAATTGTATTTTTATTTTACAAAACCACAGCAAAAAGGAGAGGGTGGGCGCCCAAAGGTAGTTCACTGGGACAGCCAGACATGTGTTACTTGAGTACATAGGGACTTGTAACACCAGGGTCCCAATATGGAGATTTGAGTGTTATAGGCTGAAAAAATCTCATCAAAACTCTTCCAAGTCGGAGTGGGATAAACTATTCCCCTCCACAGGAACTGAATAATGTAAGGGGTCCCATTAGGGAGATAGAGTGCTTGAGGCTGAAAAGACCATCCAAGCTCTTGCCAATCATCTCTCCTAAGCAGGAGTAGACTGAACTATTCCCCTTCACAGCAAATAACTAATGTGCAGAAAAGCGTATAAAAACGTCTAGAAAGAGCTAAGGTATCTCACCTGGTGATTTAGCTAATATGCTTTTTAACATGCAGAATGTAAATTATTCATGCAGGTGTAATGTCTATACGAGTTCTTGTGTATTTATGCGGCTGTGTGTGTGTATTCAAGTGTTGTTGTAAATAATAGGACCCTTTGTCTTTACATTAGGAAGAAGATTTGTCTCTCTCCCTCCAGTGGACATAACTAAGCGTTCAAGGTTCCGGGTAGATATGTAACTTTGTTTAGTACACCCATTGATTACTTTTTTACACAGTATTGTTTCACTTAATATACTACGTGTATTTGCAGTAGCTATTTCAAGTTTAAAGGTCCTGAAGAAAGCCGGGGTAGGGCCCCTATGGCTGAAACATGTCGACCGTTCTGCATAGCGCTACAGGGTAGTCTTACTACTCAGCGTGTTTTTAACTTTGACACATAGATTTCTGCCTCAATGTCTCTAGAATCTAGGTAGTCAATTTTAATTCTCACTATTTTTTGAGCACAGCATATTATTTACACTAGCCTAGGATGAACACCTGAGCTAGAGCACTGACGTCCATTTCCGCACCGGCACTATAAGGTCGGATGCGTTCTGGTATGATCAGCAATTCCCACATGACGTAACTTCCACCATAAGGGTGGTCTGATGGGAATTATTCTAGCGTGTGTTTCTCAACAACATGGTGTTTTGAATCGCATTTCTTTTTTAGCGGCACTTCTCACACACTCAGCCAACTGTATCACAGTCTGGTATAGCCACACACCATTTCCAGACCTGTTCTGTTCTGTTGTGTGCTGTATGACATCACGTAGGAGCCTCGCAGGCTTGAGAGGGCAAGGGACAATGGGGGAGCCCCTCGGGGCTCGAGGAGGAAGGGGCCACGTGGGAGCCTCTCGGGGCTCTTAGGACAAAATAGTGGGCGGAGCCTTGCAGGCTCGTAGGGACTGGGGCCAACAGTGGAGCCTCTCGGGGCTCGAGGACAATGGTGGAGCCTCTCAGGGCTCGAGACCGCTGGGCGGAGCCTCGCGGGCTCGGAGGGCCAGAGACACATGGTGGAGCCTCCTCGGGGGCTCAGGGATTATCTGGGCAGGCGGGGCCCCCCTCGGGGGACCCGGCATCACTGGGGGCCCTTCGGGCCTCGAGGCACCACAGGCGGGTTGTTGGAGGGGCGGGGAGAGCACCGACAATGTGCCCCGACGACCCCATCCCTCCGCTGCACTCACCGGGTCTGTTGCGCCGGTCTCCTTGGTTGCGCCAGCCTTCGCCGTGTGCTCCGGGGCTCTCTCCCTCGCGGGGGCCCCGGGGGGGAATCAGCAGCTTCGCGGGGGTCTTGCAGGAGCGCGGAGTGGGCTCCCGCCGCTCCTGCTTCGTCGTTCTTCCTCGGCCGGCCTCTCTCCTTCTCTCGGGCCGGCAGCCAATCACGGCGCGGCCTGGGGGATGACGCTAGGGGGGAATCCCGGGCCGGCAGCCAATCCCAGCGCGGCCCGGGGATGACATCACCAGGGTCCCGGGCGGCGGCGGTGAACTTGGGGGGAAATCGACGAGGAGTAGGCTTCCTCGTAAGGCACAAGGGCAGGAAATAAAGCGAGGTATGCACTCGCTGGGGTTATAGAACCTCTGTAGCACGAGGCAGACGCCGGGTGGGCACCGGTCTTGTTGGATATAGCGCTCCCAACGCGAGGGCATGAATGAAGCGCCCCAAGGTGCTAGGCCAGCAAGAGAGTGCTCCCGAGCGCTAGGAGCATAGATGAAGCGCCCCAGGGCGCTAGGACCGCAGGGAAGCGCTCCCACGGGCTAGTGGCATGGAAAGCAGAAGCCATAGGAAGTCCAGGGAGTCCGTAGTTCAGGAGCAGAGCAGGGCCCAGGGGGGGCACGCCCTTCCCTGAGCCCAAGCAGCAGCACGACCCAGGCAGGGTCCCAAGCAGGAAGAAGAAGAGAGCGAGGGGAGGGCCCACCCTCCTTTTATACAGGAGCTTCCTTTGTCTCCAAAAGGGGCAGGCAGGGAGAGAACCAGCCAGAACTGGTTATAAGGAATTTCAGGTTGCTGGCCAGGCCAGGGACACTGGACACACCCCAGGGGGGTGGAGCCAGCCTGGTGGGGGAAGGCCCGGCCGGCTTCAGCCAATCAGGCGCCAGCACACCTACTGCACACACACACCACGGTCTAGAAGTGGCACTTCCCTTCTAGTCACACACATGCCGCATACATCATCTTGTAGCATTCAACCTCACGAGCGCACACATACCAAACACGACCCGGCACGCCCCACGCATCAGGAACTACCAGAGCCACATACATTCCCCATGCATTCCTACGGGAGGCAGGTCTCTCTCACCACACACACACTCAGAAGGGGAATCACCATTCCCCGGACACATATAATAAGCACAAAACTTCAGGGGGGGACCTGCCAGACGGGCCAAGTCCAACACATGCCCCTCCCAGCCCAAACGCAGGGTAGACCAATCACTACCGTGATGGACTTCCCTGCTGCAGGGCGATAGAACGTGGGCGCGGCCCGCACCGCCGGACCGATAGACATACACAGACTAAAAATAATAAAAGTTAGACATTTTTTTTTAAAAAAATGAAGACATAGGCCCAATCAGGCTACCCACCTGGTACTCCTTAGTTGTCCATGACTAGGACCAGGCCCTAAGCCATCCAGATACCACTGGTCCCTGCTAATCCGAAGTGGGGGGTGGTAACCCCTGGCCCACAATAGCCATTCTCCACTCCCTTTCTCAGTGTAGCCACGACTAC
Organism: Lissotriton vulgaris; assembly: GCF_964263255.1. Taxonomy (NCBI): domain Eukaryota; kingdom Metazoa; phylum Chordata; class Amphibia; order Caudata; family Salamandridae; genus Lissotriton; species Lissotriton vulgaris. Next base: position 1,274,286 of record NW_028245114.1, read on the forward strand.
CACTGTTCCTTCCACCTAGGGTCCGCACCCTCAGGTTTGCCAGAGGTCACGGGCAAGAATGCCCCACCCTACCTCTACTTCTGAGGTTCCGCGTTTTCCCAGGAGAAACACCCTCAGAACACACTCGCTTACCAGTCCTGGAACTTCCTCCCTCCACTGGTCTTCCACCTGGGAACTAAGTGTTCAGCTCTCCCCTAAAGCAAGCCGCGGCCGAGCCAGCAGGTCTTCCTTGACCAGGATACCACTTAACATAAATTCAGCCAGGGCGACACCTGACACCTAAAACACAACGAGATGAGCCGCGGCAGCGCCAGATGGTCTCAGGGTTCAGCTCTCCCCAAGGCAAGCCGCGGCAGCGCCAGCAGGTCTTCCTTGTCCGGGATACAACTCAACATAAATTCAGCCAGGGCGACACCTGACGCCTAAAACACAACAAGATGAGCCGCGGCAGCGCCAGCAGGTCTCAGTGTTCAGCTGTCCCCAAGGCAAGCTGCGGCAGCGTTAGCAGGTCTTCCTTGTCCGGGATACAACTCAACATAAATTCAGCCAGGGTGACTCCTGACGCCTAAAACACAACAAGATGAGCCGCGGCAGCGCCAGCAGGTCTCAGTGTTCAGCTCTCCCGAAGGCAAGCCGCGGCAGCGCCAGCAGGTCTTCCTTGTCCGGGATACAACTCAACATAAATTCAGCCAGGGCGACACCTGACGCCTAAAACACATTCAGCGGGGTAAGGAAGACATGATGCGTCAAACACATTTAGCGGGGAAAAAGGGGGGACACCTGACGCATCAAACACATTCAGCGGTGTACGGAACACATGATGCATCCAACACATTCAGCGGGGTAAGGAAGGACACTATTATCGTTGATTCAGCAAGCTCCCCATCCCAGAGAACTTACACTCCATTACTCAGCACACCTCAACATTCATCCACACCCCGTCCCCTAGACTGGTAAGACAGTTTTCCACCGCCCCTGATTCCTCAACCTGACCCTTGTGGCACAGGTACCATTACTCTAGGGAAGGGACAAGGACCACACACTTGAACACAATTACGCAACTACTACTGGATCTCACCCTTCTGGTGAATTCAGAAAACCATATTGTACTAGGGAGATTATTTACCCTCCCAAGCTAGGGACACCTAACTCACAGTGTATACGCACACATTTTTCCACAGAACGGGTATTTCTATTAATCATTAAACATTTCCACAGAACAGACATTTTTAGCAACCTGACACGACCCATGTGGCGCAGGTATCATTACTCCAGGGAAGGGACAGGGACCATACGCATTGAACACAATTACGCTGCCACCACTGGATCCCACCCTTCTGGTGAATCCAGAAACCACATTGCATTAGGGAGTTGATCTACCTTCCCAAGCTAGGGCCACCTAACTCATAGCGTACCAGAATACATTTTTCACAGAACGGACATTTAAGTACCCCCTTAAAAACACTAATCTCCTTTCTAGGCGACCATTTACAATGCAGAGTTTTGCAGGGAGGCCAGTTATCGTTGTGGTACTGCGCAAACACAAGTCCGGATCCCACCGCTAGCCACCAGTGTAGGAAATGGGACCCCCGGCCGGCCAGGGCTTGCGCCACAGCCAGTCAGAGACCGCCACCCCTATATAAAGTCGACCCCCTGCTCACCCATCTAGGTAACGCGGCGCGAGCAGCCAGGCCTATCTCGGAGGACATGTGTGAAGCATTTGCGCACGCACCCACCAACAACAACATCCCGCACCTCCCACAAAAGGAACTCCACACCAAGTATATACGAAAATAGTCTTTGTATTAAGAAGGACACATAGGAACATACACTTTACAATGGGCTCGAGGCCCGGCAGGGGTTACTAGGGAAAAGGTACAGGGCAGGGCCAAGGGGCCACTGCCAGGACGGTGCACATGATGGAGTTGGCATTCAGAACATATAACAACTGGGAGCTTTCTCGGACTAGGACTAGAACACATAATCACCAGGAGCTTAGCATTAGAATACGTCAAGCCCCGGGGTCTCATAGGACTAGCAATAGAACTCACTCTAACCAGTATCGACATACATGAGACATCGGGGATTCAGGAGGGAAAGGGACAAGGTACATAACACAGCAGAGGCCCCCATCAGCAGGGCAACACATAATAATTCTCAGCAACACTTTGATAATAGTCAGTAGCGCCCCCTAGGCCAGATGGCCTTCCTGGGGCGAGGGCGCCTTAGAGTCTCGATGTCCTGAGTGGGCTGCAAGGGACCCAGGGCAAACCTAAACGTGGCGGTTGCCCACGAAGTGCTGGGCAACCGGGGATGATGGGGACATCACGTAGGAGCCTCGCAGGCTTGAGAGGGCAAGGGACAATGGGGGAGCCCCTCGGGGCTCGAGGAGGAAGGGGCCACGTGGGAGCCTCTCGGGGCTCTTAGGACAAAATAGTGGGCGGAGCCTTGCAGGCTCGTAGGGACTGGGGCCAACAGTGGAGCCTCTCGGGGCTCGAGGACAATGGTGGAGCCTCTCAGGGCTCGAGGACAACGGTGGAGCCTCTCAGGGCTCGAGACCGCTGGGCGGAGCCTCGCGGGCTCGGAGGGCCAGAGACACATGGTGGAGCCTCCTCGGGGGCTCAGGGATTATCTGGGCAGGCGGGGCCCCCCTCGGGGGACCCGGCATCACTGGGGGCACTTCGGGCCTCGAGGCACCACAGGCGGGTTGTTGGAGGGGCGGGGAGAGCACCGACAATGTGCCCCGACAACCCCATCCCTCCGCTGCACTCACCGAGTCTGTTGCGCCGGTCTCCTTGGTTGCGCCAGCCTTCGCCGTGTGCTCCGGGGCTCTCTCCCTCGCGGGGGCCCCAGGGGGGAATCAGCAGCTTCGCGGGGGTCTTGCAGGAGCGCGGAGTGGGCTCCCGCCGCTCCTGCTTCGTCGTTCTTCCTCGGCCGGCCTCTCTCCTTCTCTCGGGCCGGCAGCCAATCACGGCGCGGCCTGGGGGATGACGCTAGGGGGGAATCCCGGGCCGGCAGCCAATCCCAGCGCGGCCCGGGGATGACATCACCAGGGTCCCGGGTGGCGGCGGTGAACTCGGGGGGAAATCGATGAGGAGTAGGCTTCCTCGTAAGGCACAAGGGCAGGAAATAAAGCGAGGTATGCACTCGCTGGGGTTATAGAACCTCTGTAGCACGAGGCAGACGCCAGGTGGGCACCGGCCTTGTTGGATATAGCGCTCCTAGCGCGAGGGCATGAATGAAGCGCCCCAAGGTGCTAGGCCAGCAAGAGAGTGCTCCCGAGTGCTAGGAGCATAGATGAAGCGCCCCAGGGCGCTAGGACCGCAGGGAAGCACTCCCACGGGCTAGTGGCATGGAAAGCAGAAGCCATAGGAAGTCCAGGGAGTCCGTAGTTCAGGAGCAGAGCAGGGCCCGGGGGGGCACGCCCTTCCCTGAGCCCAAGCAGCAGCACGACCCAGGCAGGGTCCCAAGCAGGAAGAAGAAGAGAGCGAGGGGAGGGCCCACCCTCCTTTTATACAGGAGCTTCCTTTGTCTCCAAAAGGGGCAGGCAGGGAGAGAACCAGCCAGAACTGGTTATAAGGAATTTCAGGTTGCTGGCCAGGCCAGGGACACTGGACGCACCCCAGGGGGGTGGAGCGAGCCTGGTGGGGGAAGGCCCGGCCGGCTTCAGCCAATCAGGCGCCAGCACACCTACTGCACACACACACCACGGTCTAGAAGTGGCACTTCCCTTCTAGTCACACACATGCCGCATACATCATCTTGTAGCATTCAACCTCGCGAGCGCACACATACCAAACACGACCCGGCACGCCCCACGCATCAGGAACTACCAGAGCCACATACATTCCCCATGCATTCCTACGGGAGGCAGGTCTCTCTCACCACACACACACTCAGAAGGGGAATCACCATTCCCCGGACACATATAATAAGCACAAAACTTCAGGGGTGGACCTGCCAGACGGGCCAAGTCCAACACATGCCCCTCCCAGCCCAAACGCAGGGTAGACCAATCACTACCGTGATGGACTTCCCTGCTGCAGGGCGATAGAACGTGGACGCGGCCCGCACCGCCGGACCGATAGACATACACAGACTAAAAATAATAAAAGTTAGAATTTTTTTTTAAAAAAATGAAGACATAGGCCCAACCAGGCTACCCACCTGGTACTCCTTAGTTGTCCATGACTAGGACCAGGCCCTAAGCCATCCAGATACCACTGGTCCCTGCTAATCCGAAGTGGGGGGTGGTAACCCCTGGCCCACAATAGCCATTCTCCACTCCCTTTCTCAGTGTAGCCACGACTACCACTGTTCCTTCCACCTAGGGTCCACACCCTCAGGTTTGCCAGAGGTCACGGGCAAGAATGCCCCACCCTACCTCTACTTCTGAGGTTCCGCGTTCTCCCAGGAGAAACACCCTCAGAACACACTCGCTTACCAGTCCTGGAACTTCCTCCCTCCACTGGTCTTCCACCTGGGAACTAAGTGTTCAGCTCTCCCCTAAAGCAAGCCGCGGCCGAGCCAGCAGGTCTTCCTTGACCGGGATACCACTTAACATAAATTCAGCCAGGGCAACACCTGACGCCTAAAACACAACGAGATGAGCCGCGGCAGCGCCAGATGGTCTCAGGGTTCAGCTCTCCCCAAGGCAAGCCGCGGCAGCGCCAGCAGGTCTTCCTTGTCCGGGATACAACTCAACATAAATTCAGCCAGGGCGACACCTGACGCCTAAAACACAACAAGATGAGCCGCGGCAGCGCCAGCAGGTCTCAGTGTTCAGCTCACCCCAAGGCAAGCCGCGGCAGCGCCAGCAGGTCTTCCTTGTCCGGGATACAACTCAACATAAATTCAGCCAGGGTGACACCTGACGCCTAAAACACAACAAGATGAGCCGCGGCAGCGCCAGCAGGTCTCAGTGTTCAGCTCTCCCCAAGGCAAGCCGCGGCAGCGCCAGCAGGTCTTCCTTGTCCGGGATACAACTCAACATAAATTCAGCCAGGGCGACACCTGACGCCTAAAACACATTCAGCGGGGTAAGGAAGACATGATGCGTCAAACACATTTAGCGGGGAAAAAGGGGGGACACCTGACGCATCAAACACATTCAACGGTGTACGGAACACATGATGCATCCAACACATTCAGCGGGGTAAGGAAGGACACTATTATCGTTGATTCAGCAAGCTCCCCATCCCAGAGAACTTACACTCCATTACTCAGCACACCTCAACATTCATCCACACCCCGTCCCCTAGACTGGTAAGACAGTTTTCCACCGCCCCTGATTCCTCAACCTGACCCTTGTGGCACAGGTACCATTACTCTAGGGAAGGGACAAGGACCACACACTTGAACACAATTACGCAACTACTACTGGATCTCACCATTCTGGTGAATTCAGAAAACCATATTGTACTAGGGAGATTATTTACCCTCCCAAGCTAGGGACACCTAACTCACAGTGTATACGCACACATTTTTCCACAGAACGGGTATTTCTATTAATCATTAAACATTTCCACAGAACAGATATTTTTAGCAACCTGACACGACCCATGTGGCGCAGGTATCATTACTCCAGGGAAGGGACAGGGACCATACGCATTGAACACAATTACGCTGCCACCACTGGATCCCACCCTTCTGGTGAATCCAGAAACCACATTGCATTAGGGAGTTGATCTACCCTCCCGAGCTAGGGCCACCTAACTCATAGCGTACCAGAATACATTTTTCACAGAACGGACATTTAAGTACCCCCTTAAAAACACTAATCTCCTTTCTAGGCGACCATTTACAATGCAGAGTTTTGCAGGGAGGCCAGTTATCGTTGTGGTACTGCGCAAACACAAGTCCGGATCCCACCACTAGCCACCAGTGTAGGAAATGGGACCCCCGGCCGGCCAGGGCTTGCGCCACAGCCAGTCAGAGACCGCCACCCCTATATAAAGTCGACCCCCTGCTCACCCATCTAGGTAACGCGGCGCGAGCAGCCAGGCCTATCTCGGAGGACATGTGTGAAGCATTTGCGCATGCACCCACCAACAACAACATCCCGGGCCTCCCACAAAAGGAACTCCACACCAAGTATATACGAAAATAGTCTTTGCATTAAGAAGGACACATAGGAACATACACTTTACAATGGGCTCGAGGCCCGGCAGGGGTTACAAGGGAAAGGTACAGGGCAGGGCCAAGGGGCCACTGCCAGGACAGTGCACATGATGGAGTTGGCATTCAGAACATATAACAACTGGGAGCTTTCTCGGACTAGGACTAGAACACATAATCACCAGGAGCTTAGCATTAGAATACGTCACGCCCCGGGGTCTCATAGGACTAGCAATAGAACTCACTCTAACCAGTATCGACATACATGAGACATCGGGGATTCAGGAGGGAAAGGGACAAGGTACATAACACAGCAGAGGCCCCCATCAGCAGGGCAACACATAATAATTCTCAGCAACACTTTGATACTAGTCAGTAGCGCCCTCTAGGCCAGATGGCCTTCCTGGGGCGAGGGCGCCTTAGAGTCTCGATGTCCTGACTGGGCTGCAAGGGGCCCAGGGCAAACCTAAACGTGGCGGTTGCCCACGAAGTGCTGGGCAACCGGGGATGATGGGGACATCACGTAGGAGCCTCACAGGCTTGAGAGGGCAAGGGACAATGGGGGAGCCCGTCGGGGCTCGAGGAGGAAGGGGCCACGTGGGAGCCTCTCGGGGCTCTTAGGACAAAATAGTGGGCGGAGCCTTGCAGGCTCGTAGGGACTGGGGCCAACAGTGGAGCCTCTCGGGGCTCGAGGACAATGGTGGAGCCTCTCAGGGCTCGAGAACAATGGTGGAGCCTCTCAGGGCTCGAGACCACTGGGCGGAGCCTCGCGGGCTCGGAGGGCCAGAGACACATGGTGGAGCCTCCTCGGGGGCTCAGGGATTATCTGGGCAGGCGGGGCCCCCCTCGGGGGACCCGGCATCACTGGGGGCCTTTCGGGCCTCGAGGCACCACAGGCGGGTTGTTGGAGGGGCGGGGCGAGCACCGACAATGTGCCCCGACGATCCCCTCCCCTCCGATGCACTCACCGGGTCTGTTGCGCCGGTCTCCTTGGTTGCGCCAGCCTTCGTCGTGTGCTCCGGGGCTCTCTCCATCATGGGGGCCCTGGGGGGGAATCAGCAGCTTCGCGGGGGTCTTGCAGGAGCGCGGAGTGGGCTCCCGCCGCTCCTGCTTCGTCGTTCTTCCTCGGCCGGCCTCTCTCCTTCTCTTGGGCCGGCAGCCAATCACGGCACGGCCTGGGGGATGACGCTAGGGGGGAATCCCGGGCCGGCAGCCAATCCCAGCGCGGCCCGGGGATGACATCACCAGGGTCCCGGGCGGCGGCGGTGAACTCGGGGGGAAATCGATGAGGAGTAGGCTTCCTCGTAAGGCACAAGGGCAGGAAATAAAGCGAGGTATGCACTCGCTGGGGTTATAGAACCTCTGTAGCACGAGGCAGACGCCGGGTGGGCACCGGTCTTGTTGAATATAGCGCTCCCAGCGCGAGGGCATGAATGAAGCGCCCCAAGGCACTAGGCCAGCAAGAGAGTGCTCCCGAGCACTAGGAGCATAGATGAAGCGCCTCAGGGCGCAAGGACCGCAGGGAAGCGCTCCCACGGGCTAGTGGCATGGAAAGCCATAGGAAGTCCAGGGAGTCCGTAGTTCAGGAGCAGAGCAGGGCCCGGGGGGGCACGCCCTTCCCTGAGCCCAAGCAGCAGCACGACCCAGGCAGGGTCCCAAGCAGGAAGAAGAAGAGAGCGAGGGGAGGGCCCACCCTCCTTTTATACAGGAGCTTCCTTTGTCTCCCAAAGGGGCAGGCAGGGAGAGAACCAGCCAGAACTGGTTATAAGGAATTTCAGGTTGCTGGCCAGGCCAGGGACACTGGACGCACCCCAGGGGGGTGGAGCCAGCCTGGTGGGGGGAGGCCCAGCTGGCTTCAGCCAATCAGGCGCCAACACACCTACTGCACACACGCACCAAGGTCTAGAAGTGGCACTTCCCTTCTAGTCACACACATGCCGCATACATCATCTTGTAGCATTCAACCTCACGAGCGCACACATACCAAACACGACCCGGCACGCCCCACGCATCAGGAACTACCAGAGCCACATACATTTCCCATGCATTCCTACGGGAGGCAGGTCTCTCTCACCACACACACACTCAGAAGGGGAATCACCATTCCCCGGACACATATAACAAGCACAAAACTTCAGGGGCGGACCTGCCAGACGGGCCAAGTCCAACAATCTGTCAGTCACCCCCAAAGGTGAAGTCTTTACCTCTATTAAGGACCACCTCCCCCTCTGGGGTGAAGGTCTGTGACAGTGACAGTTTCCAGACCATGACAAACACAGCCTGGGGTGCAGGTTGTAGCTGCCCTTCTGACAAGCACCAGAGCCCTAGCTCTGCAGGAGACCATCCAGAGGCCTATGTTATGCTTCAGGGGCTCACACTGGTGCCTGGCTCTCCTCCTCTCTCTTGACAGTGCCCTGTGGTCCAAGAGATATATGGGGTGCACAAGATCACACACTGCGTCATGTATATCCCAATGCTCACGTGTTATGGTGCAAGGTCTCATCTGCAGGAACAAACCTCAGGCCTCGTCATAGGTGTGAGTGAGTTCAACCACTGTTCATTGTTCACCCAGTGTGAACAATGAACAGTGCACAGGCCGCCTTCTCTCACCCAGTGTGAACAATGAACAGTGCACAGCCGCCTTCTTCTCACTCAGTGTGAACAATGAACAGTGCACAGGCCGCCTTCTTCTCACCCAGTGTGAACAATGAACAGCTCACAGTCGCCTTCTTCTCACCCAGTGTGAACAATGAACAGTGCACAGGCCGCCTTCTTCTCACTCAGTGTGAACAATGAACAGTGCACAGCCGCCTTCTTCTCACTCAGTGTGAACAATGAACAGAGCACAGACCGCCTTCTTCTCACCCAGTGTGAACAATGAACAGCTCACAGCCGCCTTCTTCTCACCCAGTGTGAACAATGAACAGTGCACAGGCCGCCTTCTTCCTACCCAGTGTGAACAATGAACAGTGCACAGGCCACCTTCTTCTCATCCAGTGTGAACAATGAACAGTGCACAGGCCGCCTTCTTCTCATCCAGTGTGAACAATGAACGGTGCAAAGGCCGCCTTCTTCTCACCCAGTGTGAACATTGAATAGTGCACAGGCCGCCTTCTTCTCACCCAGTGTGAACAATGAACAGCTCACAGACCGCCTTCTTCTCACCCAGTGTGAACAATGAACGGTGCAAAGGCCGCCTTCTTCTCACTCAGTGTGAACAATGAACAGCTCACAGTCGCCTTCTTCTCACCCAGTGTGAACAATGAACAGTGCACAGCCGCCTTCTTCTCACCCAGTGTGAACAATGAACAGTGCACAGCCGCCTTCTTCTCACCCAGTGTGAACAATGAACAGTGCACAGCCGCCTTCTTCTCACTCAGTGTGAACAATGAACAGAGCACAGGCCGCCTTCTTCTCACCCAGTGTGAACAATGAACAGTGCACAGGCCGCCTTCTTCTCACCCAGTGTGAACAATGAACAGCTCACAGTCGCCTTCTTCTCACCCAGTGTGAACAATGAACAGTGCACAGCCGCCTTCTTCTCACTCAGTGTGAACAATGAACAGTGCACAGCCGCCTTCTTCTCACCCAGTGTGAACAATGAACAGTGCACAGGCCGCCTTCTTCTCACCCAGTGTGAACAATGAACAGCTCACAGTCGCCTTCTTCTCACCCAGTGTGAACAATGAACAGTGCACAGGCCGCCTTCTTCTGACCCAGTGTGAACAATGAACAGTGCACAGGCCGCCTTCTTCTCACCCTGTGTGAACATTGAACAGTGCACAGGCCGCCTTCTTCTCACCCAGTGTGAACAATGAACAGAGCACAGACCGCCTTCTTCTCACCCATTGTGAACAATGAACAGAGCACAGGCCGCCTTCTTCTCACCCTGTGTGAACAATGAACAGCTCACAGTCGCCTTCTTCTCACCCAGTGTGAACAATGAACAGTGCACAGGCCGCCTTCTTCTCACCCAGTGTGAACAATGAACAGAGCACAGGCCGCCTTCTTCTCATCCAGTGTGAACAATGAACAGAGCACAGACCGCCTTCTTCTCACCCATTGTGAACAATGAACAGAGCACAGGCCGCCTTCTTCTGACCCAGTGTGAACAATGAACAGTGCACAGGCCGCCTTCTTCTCACCCAGTGTGAACAGTGAACAGTGCACAGGCCGCCTTCTTCTCACCTAGTGTGAACAATGAACAGTGCACAGACCGCCTTCTTCTCACCCATTGTGAACAATGAACAGTGCACAGACCCCCTTCTCACCCAGTGTGAACAGTGAACGGTGCACAGGCCGCCTTCTTCTCTTCCAGTGTGAACAATGAACAGTGCACAGCCACCTTCTTCTCACCCAGTGTGAACAATGAACAGTGCACAAACCGCCTTCTTCTCACCCATTGTGAACAATGAACAGTGCACAGACCCCCTTCTCACCCAGTGTGAACAGTGAACGGTGCACAGGCCGCCTTCTTCTCTTCCAGTGTGAACAATGAACAGTGCACAGCCGCCTTCTTCTCATCCAGTGTGAACAATGAACAGTGTACAGACCGCCTTCTTCTCTTCCAGCGCGAACAATGAACAGTGCACAGACCGCCTTCTTCTCTTCCAGTGCGAACAATGAACAGTGTACAGACCGCCTTCTTCTCATCCAGTGTGAACAATGAACAGTGTACAGACCGCCTTCTTCTCATCCAGTGTGAACAATGAACAGTGTACAGACCGCCTTCTTCTCATCCAGTGTGAACAATGAACAGTGCACAGACCCGTACATACTCTGCAGTGCATACCCCGCGGCACCCTTTCATCCTCTGCAGTGCATACCCCTCGGCACCCTCATATACTGTTGGACAGGCCACGTGTAAGGCTTGCTCCCTCCCCGCACGACCAGGCCCGAGCCTGGCTCTTCAGGTGTTACACGCAACAGCCACCCGTTTCCCGTCACATATGGGACCCCTGCCCCTGAACATCTCCACATCATGGGCCCGATTCCCCACCGGCCCTCTTGCCCGGCCTGGGCGCCATCTTGGACACAGCACCACGAGGCCGCGTGGCCTTCGATCGACCCTAACCCTGGGCCTGGCCAGGCCCCGACATCCCGGCACCACCATCCACCCAGGAGGTGAGCGGACTACTTGGCAGGTCAATGGGAGAAAGAGGTGTCGATGGCTCTCCCCCGCCAGGTGCCGATCACCCCAGCTTCCCGAGGCGCTGGCTCCACCCCCATGCTGGGTGTCTGGACTCCCTCATCCCGGACCTCCCGACCTCCAAGTGCGAGGGTCCGGGCATCAAAGGACGCCAGACCTATAACTGGGGCAGTTCCAGAGCAGGAAGGCAGTTGTATCCTGGAGTCGAGAGACGCAGTGAAGAACTCATCCTTGACGGACTACTGGCGCTGCCGTAGCCCTGCCTTGTGAATTATCGACCTGCCTGCTGGCGCTGCCGCAACCTTCTGAAACCTTCATCGTCGTCGGGACCTGCTGGCGTGGCCGCGGACTGTTTGTAACCACCACCTTCATCGGGACCTGCTGGCTCCGCCGCGGCCTGATCATCTAGAACGCCGAGCTCGAGGATTGTGAGCTATTTCATCTACCACCATATCCACCAGATTGGTAACAAGACTGTCCCGCTACCCCCTTACTCAACCAAGAGACTAGAATAGAGGGGACCCCTGAGTCCAGACCTCCTTGTACCATTTCACCGTACTTAAAGAATTGCTTATAAAATAACGTTGAACCTTATCCTTGTGTGGTGTACCTCTGTGGGGGGGAAGTTACTTGTCTGTACGATCGCTGGAGACGGCTCTCCCCGGAGACCTCTCCCCTTGTCCTCGGCCGACCCTCCCGGTCCGTCTAACATTGGTGGCCAGCGGCGCGATCCGAATCAACGCGTAATCGTACAGAGAGTAGGTCACCCCACGACAAAACCACAATGTCAACCAAAGAAAGCGGATCCACCGAAAAATTCCAGATGGAGAAATTGGATGAATACAGCCATCGTGAGTTGAAACAATTCTGTATGGAACTAGGTATCGCTACCACCGGTCTGAGTACTAAAGACGATTTCAAGCACGCCATTGAGTCATGGGCAGAAACCGGGGCCGTCAGACCCCCGGACCAAAATGTCGCAGCAGCAGAGAAAGACACCACGGCCCCGAGGAGCGAAGAACGGGTCTCTCGCAAGAGGAGATCCAAGAACGAGAAAGAAACCGACTACATGAACTAGAAATGGCCCGGCTCAAAATGGATGGCGAACTCAAATTAGCCGAACAAAAACGGAACCTGGAACATCTGCGGCTCCGAGAAGAACGGGAAGAGAAACAGAGACAAAGAGAGCTCGAAGAGAAGAGACTGGCGTATGAACACGAGCGCAAACTAGCTGAGATAGACTTACGCAAACAGAATAAAGAATTAGGGGTGCCCGAGCAACCGCGCACCCCGGGGGCAACAGAAAAGAAGGTACACATCCCCAAGGATGTCATTCGAGAATATTTCCGAGATGACGACATACAGCAATGGTTCAAGGCCTACGAGATCGCTATGACCTCCCACCGGATCGATCGAAACGACTGGGGAGCCGGTCTATGGGGGAGGTTCGTCAATGAGGGCCGCGATGCCCTGCTACAGCTCCCCGACCATCTAATGACCTCCTATGACCACATGAAAGCTACCCTCCTCACCCGCTATGGGCTCACACCCGAAATGTACCGCCAGAGGTTCCGAGACTGCACCCGGATCCCGGGTACAACTTGGGTGGAATACGTGAACTATTTCAGCAGAGCCTTCGAGGGTTGGATCAAGGGAAGCAACGTAACGACCTACGAGCAACTCTTCAATCTCATGGTATGGGAGCATCTATCAAACAACTGATTCGTCGAGCTCAGGCAGCACCTCCTCGACAGTAAATTGACTGATCCACGGCAGCTCGCCGCCGAGGCTGACCGGTGGGAAATTACCCGAGTGGGCCGAAATGGGTCACATGAACAGAACCGGAACAGCCACGGTCAGCACCGTCCCCGAGGAGGAGGAGGGGGCCAGGGACGAGGAAGAGACAACGCCCCGGCCACTCCCACTACCAGCACCCCACCCCCGGCCAACCGGGGCAACACCCCGGCGCGGCCGGGATACAGAGCCAATGTCACGTGTCACCGATGCCAGCGAGTCGGCCACTACGCAAACGACCCGAATTGTCCACAGAGCCAGACTCCGAGACCCCGCCAGATGGCGGCCGCCGCCCTGGGGGAAGAACAAATCTCCGAAGAACAAGAGGAGTGCGAGCAAGAACACCAAGAGTGGGAACCAGCTGCCATGGTTCTAGCATGCCTAGGGGGAAAAGACATGGTCCCGCGGGTCCCCCTGCCCACCAACACCCGGAAGTACAGTCAGTGGGTGAACATTAATGGACGCCGGGCCGAAGCCCTACGTGACACCGGGGCCAGTGTGACGGCCGTCCGCTGTCACCTGGTGACCCCAGAACAGATCCTGCCGAACGTTCTCTGCCCTGTCCGTTCAGCCGACAATTCGGAGAGTCTATGTCGGATGGCCTGCGTCCCCTTCGAGTGGGGAGGAGTCTCCGGCATGTTGAAGGTGACGGTCCGAGATGATGCCCCCGTAGACTGTCTCCTAGGAAATGATCTCGAGAGTTCCCCGTGGGCCGCCGTAGAGAGAAGAGAGCACCTGGGGATGTTGGGCATCCCGGACTGGGCGTGCGTAACCACCCGGTCCATGGCGGCCCGTGCCATCCCCGATCCGAAGAACCTGACTGGCCGGCACCTCCTCCCCCGGTCGCTCCAGTAGAAGACACCGACCGGGCCGTCCCCCCAGAGCAAACTCCTGAGGGGCTCGTTCAGCCTCAGGACCTTCCCGACCTGGCTCAGTGGCGTCAGGAGGGGGGGCCCACCCAGGAACAGTTTCACCACGAGCAGAAGACCTGTCCCTCCCTCGAGGGACTCCGCCAACAAGCCCTCGCCCAGAGTGCAGGGGATACCTCCGGAACCCATTGGGTCTATTGGGACAATGACCTGTTGTACAGCGAGCAGAGAATCGCAGAGTTAGGGGCCAGTCGAGTGCTAGTGGTGCCCCTCCGCTTTAGAGACTTCTTGCTAAACCTGGCCCACGATGTCCCCCTGGCTGGCCACCTGGGTCAGGACAAAACCTACAGTCGCCTGGTGACCCACTTTTTCTGGCCCAAGATGAGGAACGATGTACTACAGCACTGCCGATCTTGCCCCACGTGCCAGGCCAGCGGAAAGAGCGGCCGCAAGCTCAAAGCACCTCTGCAACCTTTTCCAGTGGTCACCACCCCGTTCGAGAGGGTGGGGATAGACATTGTGGGGCCCCTGGACCCCCGTACAGCACAAGGACATCGGTTCATCCTGGTCCTGGTGGACCACGCCACCAGCTACCCCGAGGCTGTCCCCCTGCGAACTGTGACAGCCCCGGTAGTCGGCCGGGCCTTGATGGGGATCTTCTCCCGGGTGGGCTTCCCCCAAGAAGTCGTCAGCGACCGGGGCACAAACTTTATTTCAAAATACATGAAGTCCCTCTGGCAACAGTGTGGGGTCACCTACCGATTCACGACCCCCTATCACCCTCAAGGAAACGGACTAGTTGAGCGGTTCAACCGCACGCTCAAAGGGATGATTGGGGGGTTGGAAGAACCCCTCCGTCGCCAGTGGGATGTGCTACTGCCGTGCCTCCTCTTCGCCTACCGAGAAGTCCCCCAGAAGTCCCTCGGCTTCAGCCCATTCGAACTCTTGTATGGACACCCTGTGCGAGGGCCACTCAGCCTAGTCAAAGAAGGCTGGGAAATGCCCCCTCTAAAGAACCCTCCAGATGTTTTCAAGTACCTCCTAACCCTCCGCAACCAGACCAGACGGTTCAGAGAGATGGCAAAAGCAAACTTGGAGGCCAGTCAGGAAGACATGAAAAGGTGGTACGATCAAAATGCCTCCTCCATCGAATTTGAACCCGGCCAACAAGTGTGGGTCATGTCTCCCACCGAACCGTGCACCCTGCAAGACAAGTGGACGGGGCCCTTCAAAGTAGTCGAGCGCAAGAGCCCTGTCACCTATCTCATCGATATGGAATCTTCCCGGAACCCCCTCCGGGTCCTCCACGCCAATAGACTGAAACCCCACTTTGTGCGCTCAGAGCTCAGCCTCCTGATGGCAACAGACAATGGAGCCGAGGAGGACTCCGAACCCCTTCCTGACCTCCTACAGACTCGGGAGAAGGACGGTTCCGTGGACGGGGTCCGACTCTCGGAGGCCCTCACCCTGGAACAGCGCCAAGGCTGCCGAGACCTCCTGCTGCAGTTCGCCACCCTGTTCTCCCTCACCCCAGGGGTCACCCCTTGGTGCTTACACGACGTGGACACTGGAGACAGTCCCCCTATCCGCCATCGGGCCTACCGCGTACCAGATCGGGTACGGGCCTGCATCCAAGAGGAGGTGGCCAAGATGCTCACGCTCGGGGTCATCGAGCCCTCAGACAGCCCCTGGGCCAGCCCAGTAGTACTGGTCCCCAAAGCGGCCGCCCCCGGCGCCACGCCTGAGCTCCGGCCCTGTGTCGACTACCGGGGCTTGAATGCGGTCACCAGAACAGACGCACACCCCATTCCCCGGGCAGATGAACTAATCGACCGCATGGGAGCTGCCCGATACCTCAGCATCTTCGACCTGACAGCGGGCTACTGGCAGATTGGTCTCACACCCCGGGCCCTAGAACTATCTGCCTTCTCCACCCCTGATGGCCACTATCACTTCAAGGTCATGCCATTCGGCATGAAGAATGCCCCAGCAACATTTCAGCGGCTCGTAAACCAGGTCCTGGCGGGACTCGAAGAATTCAGCGCCGCCTACCTGGGCGATATCGCTGTGTACAGCCGCCACTGGTCCGACCACCTCCACCACCTCCGAGAGGTGCTACAGGCCCTCCAACGAGCTGGCCTCACGATCAAGGCCAGCAAATGCCAAATTGGCCAGGGGTCCGTGACCTATCTCGGGCACCAGGTGGGAAGCGGTCTGGTGGCCCCGCTGCAACTCAAGATCGCTGCCATTCAGTCTTGGCAGCCCCCCATCACCCAGACCGAGGTCCGCGCCTTCTTGGGACTCACAGGCTACTACAGGCGGTTCGTGAGGGACTATGGCAGCATTGTGGGGCCCCTCACGGAACTCACATCCAAAAACCAACCATAGAAGGTCAACTGGACCCCAGACTGTCAAGCGGCCTTCGAGAAGCTGAAGGCCGCCATGTGCTCCGCCCCTGTGCTCCAGGCCCCCGACTACAGTCGGGAATTTACCCATGGCATTGGGGCAGTTCTTTCCCAGCTGAACCCCGAAGGACTTGACCAGCCAGTGGCTTTCATCAGCAGACGGCTCCTGGCCCGAGAACAACGCTGGAGCACCATCGAGAGGGAGGCCTTCGCCGTGGTGTGGGCCCTCAAAAAGCTCCGGCCTTATCTCTTCGGCACCCACTTCCGGGTACAGACCGATCATCGGCCCCTGCAGTGGCTAATGCAGATGCGGGGGGAAAACCCGAAACTACTGCGTTGGTCCATCTCCCTGCAGGGGATGGACTTCACTGTGGAACATCGACCCGGGCAAGACCACGCCAACACAGATGGCCTGTCACGCTTTTTCCGCCTCGACGAAGAGAGTCCCCAAGAGGATGGGTGACTCTCCCCGCCTTCAGCTGGGGGGGACGCATGTTGGACAGGCCACGTGTAAGGCTTGCTCCCTCCCCGCACGACCAGGCCCGAGCCCGGCTCTTCAGGTATTGCACGCAACAACCACCCGTTTCCCGTCACATATGGGACCCCTGCCCCTGAACATCTCCACATCATGGGCCCGATTCCCCACCGGCCCTCTCGCCCGGCCTGGGCGCCATCTTGGACACAGCACCACGAGGCCGCGTGGCCTCCGATCGATCCTAACCCTGGACCTGGCCAGGCCCCGACATCCCGGCACCACCATCCACCCAGGAGGTGAGCGGACTACTTGGCAGGTCAATGGGAGAAAGAAGTGTCGATGGCTCTCCCCCGCCAGGTGCCGATCGCCCCCAGCTCCCCCAGGCGCTGGCTCCACCCCCCTGCTGGGTGTCTGGACTCCCTCATCCCGGACCTCCCGACCTCCAAGTGCGAGGGTCCGGACATCAAAGGGCGCCAGACCTATAACTGGGGCAGCTCCAGAGCAGGAAGGCAGTTGTATCCTGGAGTCGAGAGACGCAGTGAAGAACTCATCCTTGACGGACTACTGGCGCTGCCGTAGCCCTGCCTTGCAAACTATCGACCTGCCTGCTGGCGCTGCCGCAACCTTCTGAAACCTTCATCATCGTCGGGACCTGCTGGCGTGGCCGCGGACCGTTTGTAACCACCACCTTCATCGGAACCTGCTGGCTCCGCCGCGGACCGTCGCTACCTTCAACCATCCCGGGACCTGCTGGCTCCGCCCCGGCCCGATCATCTAGAACGCCGAGCTCGAGGATTGTGAGCTATTTCATCTACCACCATATCCACCAGATTGGTAACAAGACTGTCCCGCTACCCCCTTACCCAACCAAGAGACTAGAATAGAGGGGACCCCTGAGTCCAGACCTCCTTGTACCATTTCACCGTACTTAAAGAATTGCTTATAAAATAACGTTGAACCTTATCCTTGTGTGGTGTACCTCTGTGGGGGGGAAGTTACTTGTCTGTACGATCGCTGGAGACGGCTCTCCCCGGAGACCTCTCCCCTTGTCCTCGGCCGACCCTCCCGGTCCGTCTAACATATACTCTGCAGTGAATACCCACCTGCACACTTACATCCTCTGCAGTGCATACCCCTCGGCACCCTCATATACTCTGCAGTGTATACCCACCTGCACACTTACATCCTCTGCAGTGCATACCCCTCGGCACCCTCATATACTCTGCAGTGTATACCCACCTGCACACTTACATCCTCTGCAGTGCATACCCCTCGGCACCCTCATATACTCTGCAGTGCATACCCCTCGGCACCCTCATATACTCTGCAGTGCATACCCCTCGGCACCCTCATATACTCTGCAGTGCATACCCCTCGGCACCCTCATATACTCTGCAGTGCATACCCCTCGGCACCCTCATATACTCTGCAGTGCATACCCCTCGGCACCCTCATATACTCTGCAGTGCATACCCCTCGGCACCCTCATATACTCTGCAGTGCATACCCCTCGGCACCCTCATATACTCTGCAGTGCATACCTCTCGGCACCCTCATATACTCTGCAGTGCATACCCCTCGGCACCCTCATATACTCTGCAGTGTATACCCCTCGGCACCCTCATATACTCTGCAGTGCATACCCCTCGGCACCCTCATATACTCTGCAGTGCATACCCCTCGGCACCCTTTCATACTCTGCAGTGCATACCCCTCTGCGCCCTTACATACTCTACAGTGCATAGCCCTCAGTACCCTCACACAATGCATTCCCGTCTGCACACTTACATACTCTGCCGTGCATAGCCCTCGGCACCCTCATATACTCTGCAGTGCATACCCCTCGGCACCCTCATATACTCTGCAGTGTATACCCCTCGGCACCCTCATATACTCTGCAGTGCATACCCCTCGGCACCCTCATATACTCTGCAGTGCATACCCCTCGGCACCCTCATATACTCTGCAGTGCATACCCCTTGGCACCCTCATATACTCTGCAGTGCATACCCCTCGGCACCATCATATACTCTGCAGTGCATACCCCTCGGCACCCTTTCATACTCTGCAGTGCATACCCCTCTGCGCCCTTACATACTCTACAGTGCATACCCCTCGGCACCCTCATATACTCTGCAGTGCATACCCCTCGGCACCCTCATATACTCTGCAGTGCATACCCCTCTGCGCCCTCACATACTCTACAGTGCATACCCCTCGGCACCCTCATATACTCTGCAGTGCATACCCCTCGGCACCCTCATATACTCTGCAGTGCATACCCCTCTGCGCCCTTACATACTCTACAGTGCATACCCCTCGGCACCCTCATATACTCTGCAGTGCATACCCCTCGGCACCCTTATATCCTCTGCAGTGCATAGCCCTCGGCGTCCTTACATCCTCTGCCGTGTATACCCCTCGGCACCCTCATATACTCTGCAGTGTATACCCACCTGCACACTTACATACTCAGCAGTGATTACTGCCAAGTATAAGGACGCTGAGGGGTATGCACTGCAGAATGATAGACAGTGGTTTCTAAAGTTTAGAAACCACTGCATACCACACGCCAGCAAGTCACTGCAGAGTATGTAAGAGCGCCAAGCTGTATTTGGTTGCGCTATTTTCTCAGCGCAAAATCCATCCTCGCATTTATTTTTGGATGCAAGGGTGCATTTTGTGCTAAGAAAGTAGTTCCAAATGCCCGCTCTGGCCCTTCACTGAATTCCATGAAATCCTGCAGAATTGTAAAGCAATTCCACTGAATCAAACTACCCCAATTCCGCCTACCCCTTCAACAAACGGCTCAGAGGCCACCTTCCTCTCAGAGGGAACTATTTGATTTGATTTTATGTTTATAAATCATGAGCTAATTGTAGGAGAGTAGGGTCTGCTTCCTATGGTCACCCCCACTTTTTGCTGTGATTCTCTTGTTTTTCGACTTTCCCTGGCTGTGGGCCTGCTAATCAGACCCACAGCCCAGCTGTTCTCTCTCTAAATTGATACCATGTACTTTAGGTACATACCAGATTGGTTACTGAGTTACCTTTTGAGCCCCTAGTATATGGTACCTTAGGTACCAAGGGCATAGGTGCACCCTAGGCCTGTCAGGGGCTGAAGGATGTATTAGCCACCCCTGGTTTGCCTTCCAAAATGGCACCACAGGTCAGCACTTGCAGCCTGCGTAAGGTGTTGACACATATACACCTATCAGCCACTCCTATGGTAGGCCTCGACAATCCTGGAGGCAGAGTGCTTGGTTTTATGTGAGAGGGTGCCCTAGCATGAGCTGAGCCCCTCTGCATCTTTCAGAACCATCTCCCTATAGCTGTTCCATGATATAGCCAGACCATATACTCTTAAGTGCATTATAACCTCGCAGTAAATGCTAACTTTGGTTTGGCTTTATCAAAACATGTTGTGTGGTGTCAAACATTTTGGAATCCTACCCCCCCCATGCCAGTTCTGGTGGCGGGGGTAGAATTCCACCCTTCTAGAGGGAGAGACATGTACACTCTGGTCTAACCGGTAAATATTTTAAAGAGCCTCAGCAACACAAAATGGATGCTGCTGCCACAAACATGAGTCTGACCTCCTGCTGCTGGACAAAACTCTGGCAGGGGAGGCCTGGACAATAGGTTTCCTGTCCAAGGAGGTGCTAGCATCTCCCCAGACAGTCTTTAGTGTATTGGGACAGGGTGGGTGCATTCAGTGAATGCTTTTCAGACACTGCCTGGGGCACACAAGGTGCTCCATGCATAGGTCGGTTCAAACCAGTAGCAGGGGCACTCAGCCCCAGCTCTGGCATGAAACTGGACAAAGGGCAAGGGGTGTAACCATCCCCTCCCCAGGTCCTCCCATAGGTGGGACCCTAGAGTTAGTCCAACCCCTAAACTTAGTTTAAGTATAGTAACCCAGTCACTAGGACTTTAGATTACCCTGGACGAAATTCTGAAGACAAAATCTTGCACCTTCGACATTCCATATCGACTGGAAGATGGAAGAAATGTCCCTTGGGGGTCAAGGAGTGACCTCCCTGTTCAAAAAGGCACCAAAGAAGCATCTTGCCGGTCTGCATTTTCAAGGCTCCCGCCAGATCCCGAAGAATCTGCGACACAGGACATGGACTTCCAGACACCTCCAAGGCTGAAATGATTCTCCAGCAAAGCTGAGACCTGTAGCTATCACGAGAGCCGTGGGACCGGAACTCCTGGATATCCTGCAAGTTTGCAAGTGCACCTACTTCCCGAAGTTTCCCGAAGTTGTGCATTAGGCTATTTATTGACCTTACCCCGAGCACCTTTTGCACTGAAGCTGAGAGGCCTACACTCCACGAGTGTTCCGTGGGCCCGTTTTCTTCACCGCAGCTTGAGGCTCCTTCACGATCTCTAGTCTGTCGGCTAGTGGATCCCCACGAAGGACAATCCTTTGTTTCTTGAGCTTTCCTGGTTGCTCCAGACGTGCTCTGACTCCCCTCCCAAGAGTGAGTCCCTCAGACCTTGCTGGTCTGCACCAAAGCCAACCTTGTTTTTTTGCGTGGGTTTCTGTTGCCACGCTTGTTTGGTCCAATCTGGATACCGACACTGCAGCACTTGACATCCTTTGTGCGACAGCTCAAATGCAGCTCCTGGTTGTCGTCGATACCTCCTGATCCTCGTGGCTGAAGAGACAAGCTTCGCCCTTGGATCCATCTGGACACTTTTCCTCTGGTCGCCTGCAGCACTTCTTTGCAGCTCTCCATTGGAATCGACGACGAAACCCGACACCAAAAGACACCTTTGCATCCGGCTTCCGTGAGTGAGGTAACACGAGTACTCTGGTGCTCCCGTAGGTCTTGACTCTCAAAGTGTCTAAGTCTAAAGGGGTTCCATCATAGTTCACTTCCAAGTGTCCTTAATTTTTAAAATTGTAACTTGTAAATCTTCCATAGAAGTCAATGGCGATTCATGGCTGTGTTTAGACACTGCACGCGTCACCCGTGGGTCCCCTGTGTCGCTACCATGGGTGGTTCCTGGTGGCCCCAGCGGTTCTAAAGGCCCTAGGCCTCACTTCTATCCCTCACGTGGTTCTTATACCACTTTTTTAGTACATGGTTCGTGAGGCCCCTAGGGCAAAACGTATACTGTGCTAATTTACTTTGTGCTATTTAAGGTCCTGTGTTGTACTTTTACTTCTAGCCTCATAAAGAGACGAGAGGGGTCGTGTTTAGAACAAATACATATATATTTTATATAAATACCTGGTGTGGTGTACGTTCATTTGATTATTCAATGGGTTATAGACTGGTAAAACAAGCTGCTTTACATTCCTTCAAGACTTAGCCTGAAGGCTGCACTCCACAGCTACCACTAGGATAGCTGGTCTATAAGGTTGACTTTACCACCACCATCATAAGGGTCGTTTGGACTGGTGCAAGGTGCCCACTAGAACTAGTGGACATCATATGCCAGGCTAACTTCTCACGCTAATGCCCGAGGGCGTCTAGGCAATACCAACTAGAGAACAGAAAGATCATGAGAAAGTAGATGAAGCAAGAAAAAGTCCAGAATCCATAAGCAAACCGCATTTACAGAATGAAAATGAAAGTGGATCGGGCGAGTCCTTCAGATGAAAGGCTAGGGTGCTCCGGATTTTGGAAGTGGAGTAGGCAAAGCTCCTGCCGCCCCGCGGTGACAGCCGAAAGCTTGGAACCCTAACCGAGTGGGCTTTGGAAGAGCGAAGATTTTTGTGTGGAGTAAACCAACACAACTGGTGCTTACGATAGTCTGGTCCGGGATTGTGCAGGGCGCTGAAGACAATACATAGCGCTTTGAAATCGATCCCTTTCTTCACAGGAAGCCAGTGAAGAGAAAAGAGGGCTTGTTTGATGGACTGCTGCCAGGTAATGTTGGACAGGAGTCGGGCTGCCTCAAGATTACTCCTAGCTTCTTTGCTTTTGTTGCTGGGGTACGAAGATTCCTAGGTGACCAAACAGAGACGTTGGATCCATGGCCTGGCAAACTGTTCAGCTACCCCCCCCCCCCACCCCCGGCGTAAGGGGGGGTGCAGCTGAGCAGTTTACGAGGGCTGGCTTCGGCCGATTTTGTTGCTGGTGCTGATATTGCCGAACCGGTAACAAAAACGGCCCCCCAGGGGCCCAAAACCGGCCCCAACCCTACCGGCCCACAGGGAAATGCCCGGTGCCGGCTATGGCCAGTCCTAGTTGGATCCAAAAATCGAGACCTCAGTCTTCTGTGGTGAAGCGTGGCTCAATGGTTAGAGCAGCAGACCCTGATGCAGAGGTCTGGCCCGGGACCAGGGTTCAATTCCCTCCTCGGCGGCTCTTGGACTCAATCTCCCCGGACCTGTTAATTCTCGCCTCGGTGCCTATTCTAATCACGGGCTCCACGCTGCAACTCTGGGCAATAGCTTGCTTAATCTCCACAACGGCCCCAGTAGCGCTTGGATGCCTGGCTTCACCTTGGGGGTGCCCAGGAGTGGGCATTTCACAGGGAAAAGCCAGGAAGGGTTCCACAGCGGTATGAATACAGCGCTACGAGACCTCTGGGTAGAAGGCGCTATATAAATACAAACACATTTACATTTCCCTGAATGCAATTTAAGGCATTTCTCCAGCATCCACTACTGATCTGAGGCACACAGTTGTGGCATCTGGTTGCTGTGTCGTGAATATTGCTGGTTACTGAGACAATGAACTAAGGGGCAGATTTCCAACAAAGTAACGCAGCCCGGTGCGGCAAGTCATTTTGGTGCGCCGTGCTGCGTTAGTTTGGGAAGCAAAGAGATGCAACATATTTACAAGAACATGTTGCATCTCTGTGCTTTTCTCTGTGCTGGTCACAAACTGCAGCCATGCGCCGGCGCAGGCTCCCTTGCACCATGGTGCAAGGATGCCTGCGTCGTGGGGAGATTGTGTTTGTGCAGGAAGGGGCCCTTCCTGCACATAAACAATCACTAAAGGCTTTTTCCTTATTTAATGTGTGCTGTAGAATGCTGCAAGCAATGAAAGAGGAAAACACGAGGAGAAATGAAAACATTTCTCCTCGTTTCGCCTCCCTACACCACCTCTAGGGTGGCGTAGCATTTAGACGCATCTCCAGATTTACGATTTCTTGTAAATCTGGAGATGTGTCTCGTTCCACGGGTGTTGCGTGGGAACACCCACAGCAACACTCATGGAACGCCCCATTCAAGGCAAAGTGCTGCGTGTGAAGGGGCTGCATTTACAAGGAGAGGAAAAGCCACGCAGGGTGGCTTTGCCTCTCCTTGTAAATATGGAGGAGCCCCCTGCGCCACCAGTACGTCACGAAAAGTGACGTGGTGGTGGCGCAGGGGGTTGAAATCTGCCCCTGAGTGTCACTGGCGTATAACACCATGGCAAATCCCAAGGATAAGAGAAGTTTTTTATTTTATTTAATGCGATTTTATATTGCACGAACATTACTTGAAGGTGCCAGTTGCGTTATATAAGGACTTTGGATTACATGAGTTACATAAGAGATATAAACAGGAGGAAAAAAAATGCAAATGTACAAGTAGGAGAGGCCCTCAAGGAGGAGATACAAACAGATGAACTCTAAAATCACATTGGAATGGTAGTAAGTACAAAGGTCTACTGCATATACTAGTGGTTAGAGTTATAAATATATACAAATTGCAAATTCACTCAGGATTACATTTTAGCAGCGATTAGGCTTGGACAATTATAGATGACATATTACAGAGCAGGAAATTCTTGCCATCGCTCAGGCAGGTGTTCAGGTGGTGCTGCACTCAAGGGTGGTGGTCTTGGGTCTGGAGGGGTCCCTGAGTTGGAGATGTCCATAGGGGAGGAAGGCCGGATGGTGGCGAGAGAAGCAGCACGCTGGATACAGGTTGTGCTGGACTGAACCAAGTAGGCAGAGTCCGTAAAGGTGAATACTCTCCACCTCCGATCCCTGTTGTTTGAGATAATAACTGTGCTAATTGCTTCTGGGTGGGGAGGCTTCAAGCGCGCCGATCCAACGCTGGCGTGTAGCCCCTTTTTAAGGGCAGGCATATTACAGTGAATAATGTAGCAACTTGGCACATGTAGGGGTGCGATTCCCCTCCCCCAGGGGCAGCGGTCATCACGGGGCATGGCAGCCTACCTCTTCACAGTGGACAGAGTGCTCCGGTGTTGGGATGCAACTCTGCTCTCTCCCAGAGTCAGCTGCTAAGTCCGACGGGCGCCATTTTAGAACCAGGCATCCCCGAAGGACTAGTGTTACAGGGATTCAGGTTGGGGCCATAGTACGAGATCCTCTCGCCCGCTGACCTCAGGTGGGAGGTGGTGGGTCGCTCCTCACTGCTGCGCCTTAGGCCAGCGCGGGCCTGGACCCCTGACTGCATCACCGTCGCGTCGACGGGAGAAGGGGGCAGTCCACGGGTATTACAGCGCGCTCCGCCGGTGCCGACAGTAGGTCCGCTGCCAAAGTTGTGCCGAAGGAGTGACAAGTAAAGGGCTAAGTGAAGAGCCCGGTGGCACTCCGCATGTTGGTCGAAAGAGAGGGGACCCCAGATTGCTACTTATACAGCTTGCTCTCAATCCGTCAGAAAAGATTTAAGAAGGGATAGAGCTGAACCACCAACGCCCAGGCTCTGAAGATGGTTTGAACATCAAGCAGTGGTCATTAGTGTTGAACGCTGCAGAGAGGTCTGAAAGAATCAGAGAGGCTTTTCCCCCATTGTCCACCAGACATCTGATCTCTTCAGAAGCAGTAATCCGGGCAAGATCCGTGCTGTGCTCGCTCCTGAAACCGTACTGAGTCGCGTCGAGAAGATGGTTCCTGTTAATAAACGAGGCCCGTTCTTGATTTATCCGTTTTCTATGATTATTGCAGACAGAGGAAGGCGTGAGATGGGCCAATAGCCGCTAGGGTCAGAAGATCCAGATTGGGCTTGTTCAGGAGAGGGAAGATCGAGGCCCTTTTCTATTGCTTTGGAAAACTTAGGTCTTAAGAATCAGATTGAAAACATCTGTAAGATGTTGCGCTATGATTTCTGGTGCCAAGCGAATAATACTAGAAGAACCCAAGGGACATTGGGCGAGCCAGAGTTGCCTGAGCGGAGAAGTTTAAAGACCTGCTCATGTGTAGTAGGTGAAAAAGTGAAGAGTGGCTAAGTTATTACAAGGCAAGTCCAATGAGACGTCTGATAGGAATGTATGAGTAAACAACTACCACTTTAATAACGAGTGCCTAAACCACGAAGGCTGAACAACGAAAAAGCCTAACCACTTTGGGGCAGATTCACAAGCCCCTTGCGACACATTCACTTCTGTGACGCAGCGGCGATGTAACCATGCGCCATGTTGCGCCTTATTTACCACTGTGCCACATTAAACCTGCGTCAGGTATAGGGGGCCTCATTTATGAAAAGTGACGCATCGCTGCGTGAAAACAGTGATGCGTCACTTTTCATTGCGCCCTCCTTGTGACACCAATGATGCGTCATATTTACATTAGGACGCATCATTGCGCAAGGAGTTACAGATGCGTCAGTATTTCTGACGTATTTGTAAGCACAAAAGTGACGCATTGCTGGAGTGTGTCACAAAAGTGACACAACTCCAGCAATGCATCCTTTCACATGGGGAAAGCCCCATGTGAAAGGGCCTGCGTCAGTCTTACGCCTGCTGTGAGGCAGGCGCAAGATTTTGACGCAACGACGTCCTAGAAGTGACGCAGTGAAATCTCATAGATTTCACTGCGTCACTTCTACAACCCTTTCTTGCGTCAATACGCCCCCCTTGCATACATTATACCTGGCGCAGGTATAATGTGGCGCAGGGGTTTACAAAGTGACGCATCTACCTAGATGCGTCACTTTCTAAATATGGCGCAACAAGGCACATTTTTTACGCCACTGGTGCGTCCCAAAAAGTGACGCACTGGCGGCGTAAAAGTGACGCAAGGGCTCATAAATGAGGCCCCATGTATGCAGGGTGGGCGATCCATCGGAATAAGCCTCGAGTGACACAGTGAAATCTACAAGATTTCACTGAGTCACTTTTCCGACGCTGCTGTGTCAAAACCCTGCGCCTGCTTGAAGCAGGCGTAAAGAGTGACGCAGCATGTTAGGTATTGGCAGCCCCTGAGCATTGCTGGAGTTGTGTCATGCTTGTGTAGGAGAGTAGGGTCTGCTTCCTATGATCACCCCCACTTTTTGCTGTAATACTCTGGTTTTTCGACTTTAGTGTGGCTGTGGGCCTACTAATCAGACCCACAGCCCAGCTGTTCTCTCTCTAAATTGATACCATGTACTTTAGGTACATACCTGATTGGGTATTGGGTCACCTCTGTGAGCCCCTGTATAGTGTACCATAGGTACCCAGGGCATAGGTGCATCCAAGGCCTACCAGGGGCTGCAGCATGTATTATGCCACCCCTGGCTGGCCATCCAAACCGACACCACAGGCTTATCACTCAGCTTGGGAACTCCAGCCCCAGCTCTGGCGCGAAACTGGACAAAGAGAAAGGGGTGTAACCACTAAGCATGGGCGCAAAACCTGTTCCGCTCGTGGATTTTGCAGATTTTCGGCAAATTCGCGATCCGCGAATTCCCGCGAATTTGCAGAAAATTTGCAAATCCGCGAGCGGAACAGATCCGGGGGGCAAAAGTTCAAGCTCAGTGTTTGTAACTATTTTAGAATGGCGCCGGCAAGCTGCCAGCGCCATTATAAAATAATTACTAAGTTAGCTTCAACAGGAAGCACTAATAGATAAAATGAAGCTGGTGCTCGAGTTTAACTGAATTTGAGCTCCAACTCGAGCACCTGCTTTATTTTATCTATTAGTGCTTTCTGATGAAGCTAACTTAGTAACTATTTTAGAATGGCGCTGGCAGCTTGCCGGAGCCATTCTAAAATAAAAGGCAAGGAATGGGGCAGAGGGCAGAAGGGCACAACAACGAGTGTGGCAGAGGGCAGAAGGGCACAACAACGAGTGGGGCAGAGGGCAGAATGACACAACAACGAGTGGGGCAGAGGGCAGAATGTCACAACAACGAGTGGGGCAGAGGGCAGAATGGCACAAAAACGAGTGGGGCAGAGGGCAGAAGGGCACAAACACGAGTGGGGCAGAGGGCAGAATGACACAAAAACGAGTGGGGCAGAGGGCAGAAGGGCACACCAACGAGTGGGGCAGAGGGCAGAATGGCACAAAAACGAGTGGGGCAGAGGGCAGAATGGCACAAAAACGAGTGGGGCAGAGGGCAGAAGACCACAAAAACGAGTTGGGCAGAGGGCAGAAGAGCACAAAAATGAGTGGGGCAGAGGTCAAAAGGGCACAAACACGAGTGGGGCAGAGGGCAGAAAGGCACAAAAACGAGGGGTACAGAGGGCAGAAGGGCACAAAAAATGAGAGGGTGGCAGTGATGAACCAGAGGGCGCATCGGGGTCTCGCACAAAAAAAACCCCGCGAACACGCAAAGCACCCCGCGAACACACAAATCGCCCTGCGAACACGCAAAAATAAAAAAATCCGCAAATTCGCGCAAATTTTGCAGATCGCGAATTCGCAAATCCGCAAATTTGCGGATCGCGAATTCACAAATTTTGCCCATGCTTAGTAACCACCCCCTTCTCAGGTTCCACCCATAGGAGGGACCTAGCAGGTAATCCAGCCCCTTAGATTAGTATAAAGATAGGAGCTGTGTCTAGAGACATTAGATTATCCTGGACTGAAACTCTGAAATGAAACTCTTGGACCTTCAACGTTCTATTCCGACTAGAAGACTGAAGACATCTCCCTTGTGGTCAAGGAGTGACCACCCTGTGCAAACAGGCACCACCAGTAACTTGCCGGTTTGCTTTGTTGACGCCTCCGCCGGAACCCGAAGACTCAGTGACTCAGGAACTGGATGTCTAGACTTCTCTGTCTCCGATCAAGATCCACAGCAAAGCTGAGACCCGTGGCAGACACGAGAGACGTGGGACCGGACACCCTGGACTACCTGATCTTTACTAACCGTGCAGCTTCTGAGGTATCCTCGAAGTTGTGCAATGGAGTTTGAGAAGCCCCAGACCCAAGCAGCATTTGCACTGAAGCTCAGCCCTCCACACTCCACGAGTGATGCGTGGGGCCTGCTCCTGCATTTCAGCTCAACGCGTCTTCCCAGTTGCTAGCCCATTGGCTAGTTAGCCCTCCAAAGACTTCTTTGTAAAACTACACCACTTGCCTGGTTGCACCGGGCTTGCTCCAGCTTCCCTCCAAAGGAGAAGCTCCCCAGATCTTGCTGGTCTGACCTGAAGCCAATCTTCCCATCCTGCGTGGATTGCGTTTGCCAAGGCTTGTTGGGTCCAATCTGGATACGGACACTGCAGTAAACAAGATCCTTTGTTGGACAGCTCAAATCCAACTCCTGGTCTTGGTCGACACCTCCTGGTCCTCGTGGCTGCAGAGACAAGCTTCACCTCTTCACCTGATCTCGACATTGCCTGGTTCCTTCCTGGTTCCTTCCTGGTCCCTGGCTAGTGACCCAGACTGTGTTCCCTCTGCTTTCAGGTTCTTCACTAATCCGATCCACCCTTGAATCCACCCTGACACTTTTCTCCTGGTCGCCTGCAGCACTTCTTTGCAGCTCTCCATAGGAAACAGCGACGAATCCTGACACGAAAGAACACCTATGCACCCGGCTTCCCTGGGTGAGGTAATTCGAGTGCTCCGGTGCTCCCGTGGGTGTTGACTCTCGAAGTGTCCTAGTTTAAAAGGGTTTTACCGTAGTCCATCTGGAAGTGTCCTTAATCTACTACTTTGTAACTTTTACGTTCCCATTATAACTCCATGGTAACTCGCGACTGTGTTTAGACACTGCACGCGTCTCCCGTGGGCCTCCTACTTCCAATCCCTTTGTTGTTCAGTGTCGCCCCAGTGATTCCCTAGGCTCTATTCACTATTCACTATTCCTGAAGTGGTTCTTATACCACTTACTTAGTATTTGGTTTGTAAGGCCCCTAGGCCAGAATTGTATTTGTGCAACTTAAAGTATGCTTAATGAGTAACTTGTGATGTATCTCGATCTCTGACCTCATAAAGAGTTCAGAGAGGTTGTGTTAGTAATAAATACATATATATTTTGAAATATACAATGTGTGGTGCCCTTTCATTTGGTATTCAAGGGAGTATATATTTGGTAAAACAGCGTGCTTTACATGCTCTCTGAAGTCTTAGCCTAAGACTGCTTTTGTCCCTGCTACCACTAGGATAGCTGATCTATAAGGTTGACTTTACAACCACCATCATAAGGGTCGTTTAGACTGGTGCAAGGTGCCCACTAGAATAGTGGACATCATATACCAGGCTAACTTCTTACATTGGTGTGCAGCGGTTGGGATTTGAGCTTGCTGTTGTTTTTCCATATAATCTTAAGATAAATGTAAATGTAAATGTACAAGTATTTATATCGCGCAAATCACCAACCGAGGTCGGTATCTAAGCGCTTGCTTAGGGAACCCGTCCTGGTATTCCCCTGTGAGATAACCCCAGCAGGGTATCCACAAGGTGAAAGCCAGGCATCCCGCCGCGAGGGGCCGTTGTGGAGATTAAGCAAGCTATTGCCCAGAGTCGCAGAGTGTGAACCCGTGAGTCGAGAAGGCACCAGAGCAAGAATTATCGAGTCCATGGAATTTATGAGCCCAAGACCCGCCGAGGCGGGGAATTGAACCCTGGTCCAGGGCCGATCTCAGCTTCCGGGTCTGCCGCCTCTAACCCCTGAGCCACACTTCATATCATTTGAAAGATCATATTAAGGTACATATAAATCAAGTCTTAGAATGCTTAAGTTCTACTGAACGTAGTTGTTGTAGAGCGAAGGGCTTAGCACACCCTGACTACAACTCCTAGAGAGATTCTAGTAGATAACACTTAGTGTAGGTAGGTGCACACACCACACCTCGCTAGAAAATGTCCTTAATAGGAGAACCTAGCGGATCTCTCCCAGCAGAAGGCTCCTTCTCCCTATGATACATTTACTAATAATGAACTTAGAAGTTTATGTGCACTCAGAGTCCAACCTTGAGACACCTGATAGATCTTCTACTGGAGTATGATGCTGAGAAGGCAGCAACCCCAGATCAGACAGGTAGTGGAAGGGGGGGCATCCCTCAACAGAAGATTCCCATGATGATAATCTAGGGGATGATGATGATGAAGTGGATGCTGATCAGGTCCAAGTAGGAGAACTGAACCAGATCAACCTAAGCCTACATGGGGCTGGAGGGGAGAGAATCCCATCCAGGCCCCCAAGCAGGCTTAACAGTGAGCACAGAAGGAGGAGATCCTTTTCCAGGGAATCTCACCACTCTGGTGACTCAATAGGGTCAGATGCCTCAGCTCTCAGGAGAATTACCTCCCCTGAGAGAAGGGAGCATGAGGCTAGGATGAGGGAATCCAAGCTTAGAATCAAGAGGCAAGAAATTGCCCTTGAGAAAGAGACCCTGGCTCTTGAGAGAGAGAAGAAAATGTGTGGACTAGAGTCCACTGGTGGCAGCAATATCCCTAGAGATAGGGAAAGGTCTCAGGACCATAGAAACCTGAACAAATTAGTCCCTCCCTGTTGGACAGGCCACGTGAAAGGCTTGCTCCCTCCCCGCACGACCAGGCCCGAGCCTGGCTCTTCAGGTGTTACACGCAACAACCACCCGTTTCCCGTCTCATATGGGACCCCTGCCCCTGGACATCTCCCCATCATGGGCCCGATTCCCTACCGGCCCTCTCGCCCGGCCTGGGCGCCATCTTGGACACAGCACCACGAGGCCGCCTGGCCTCCGATCGACCCCAACCCTGGGCCTGGCCAGGCCCCGACATCCCGGCACCACCATCCACCCAGGAGGTGAGCGGACTACTTGGCAGGTCAATGGGAGAAAGAGGTGTCGATGGCTCTCCCCCGCCAGGTGCCGATCGCCCCAGCTCCCCCAGGCGCTGGCTCCACCCCCCTGCTGGGTGTCTGGACTCCCTCATCCTGGACCTCCCGACCTCCAAGTGCGAGGGTCCGGACATCAAAGGGCGCCAGACCTATAACTGGGGCAGCTCCAGAGCAGGAAGGCAGTTGTATCCTGGAGTCGAGAGACGCAGTGAAGAACTCATCCTTGACGGACTACTGGCGCTGCCGTAGCCCTGCCTTGCGAACTATCGACCTGCCTGCTGGCGCTGCCGCAACCTTCTGAAACCTTCATCGTCGTCGGGACCTGCTTGCGTGGCCGCGGACCGTTTGTAACCACCTCCTTCATCGGGACCTGCTGGCTCCGCCGCGGACCGTCGCTACCTTCAACCATCCCGGGACCTGCTGGCTCCGCCGCGGCCCGACCATCTAGAACGCCGAGCTCGAGGATTGTGAGCTATTTCATCTACCAGATTGGTAACGAGACTGTCCCGCTACCCTTTCCCCAACCAAGAGACTAGAATAGAGGGGACCCCTGAGTCCAGACCTCCTTGTACCATTTCACCGTACTTGAAGTTTTGCTTATAAAGAACGTTGAACCTTATCCTTGTGTGGTGTACATCTGTGGGGGGGAAGTTACTTGTCTGTACGATCGCTGGAGACGGCTCTCCCCGGAGACCTCTCCCCTTGTCCTCGGCCGACCCTCCAGGTCCCGTCTAACATTGGTGGCCAGCGGCGCGATCCGAATCAACGCGTAATCGTACAGAGAGTAGCTCACCCCACAACAAAACCACAATGTCAACTAAAGAAAGCGGATCCACCGAGAAATTCCAGATGGAGAAATTGGAAGAGTACAGCCATCGTGAGTTGAAACAATTCTGCATTGAACTAGGTATCGCTACCACCGGTCTGAGTACTAAAGACGATTTCAAGCACGCCATTGAGTCATGGGCAGAAACCGGGGCCGTCAGACCCCCGGACCAAAATGTCGCAGCAGCAGAGAAAAACACCACGGCTCCCGAGGAGCAAAGAACGGGTCTCTCGCAAGATGAGATCCAAGAACGAGAATGAAACCGACTACATGAGCTAGAAATGGCCCGGCTCAAAATGGATGGCGAACTCAAATTAGCCGAACAAAAACTGAACCTGGAACACCTGCGGCTCCGAGAAGAATGGGAAGAGAAACAGAGACAAAGAGAGCTCGAAGAGAAGAGACTGGCGTATGAACACGAGCGCAAACTAGCTGAGATAGACTTACGCAAGCAGAACAAAGAATTAGGGGTGCCCGAGCAACCGCGCACCCCGGGGGCAACAGAAAAGAAGGTACACATCCCCAAGGATGTCGTTCGAGAATATTTCCGAGATGACGACATACAGCAGTGGTTCAAGGCCTATGAGATCGCTATGACCTCCCACCGGATCGATCGCAGCGACTGGGGAGCCGGTCTATGGGGGAGGTTCGTCAATGAGGGCCGCGATGCCCTGCTACAGCTTCCCGACCATCTGATGACCTCCTATGACCACATGAAAGCTACCCTCTTCACCCGCTATGGGCTCACACCCGAAATGTACCGCCAGAGGTTCCGAGACTGCACCCGGATCCCGGGTACAACTTGGGTGGAATACGTGAACTATTTCAGCCGAGCCTTCGAGGGTTGGATCAAGGGAAGCAACGTAACGACCTACGAGCAACTCTTCAATCTCATGGTATGGGAGCATCTATCAAACAACTGCTTCGTCGAGCTCAGGCAGCACCTCCTCGACAGTAAATTGACTGATCCGCGGCAGCTCGCCGCCGAGGCTGACCGGTGGGAAATTACCCGAGTGGGCCGAAATGGGTCCCATGAACAGAACCGGAACAACCACGGTCAGCACCGTCCCCGAGGAGGAGGAGGGGGCCAGGGCCGAGGAAGAGACAACGCCCTGGCCGCTCCCGCTACCAGCACCCCACCCCCGGCCAACCGGGGCAACACCCCGGCGCGGCCGGGATACAGAGCCAATGTCACCTGTCACCGATGCCAGCGAGTCGGCCACTACGCAAACGACCCGAATTGTCCACAGAGCCAGACTCCGAGACCCCGCCAGATGGCTGCCGCCGCCCTGGGGGAAGAACAAATCTCCGAAGAACACGAGGAATGTGAGCAAGAACACCAAGAATGGGAACCCGCCGCCATGGTTCTAGCGTGCCTAGGGGGAAGAGACATGGTCCCGCGGGTCCCCCTACCCGCCAACACCCGGAAGTACAGTCAGTGGGTGAAAATTAATGGACGCCGGGCCGAAGCCCTACGTGACACCGGGGCCAGTGTAACGGCCGTCCGCTGTCACCTGGTGACCCCAGAACAGATCCTGCCGAACGTTCTCTGCCCTGTCCGTTCAGCCGACAATTCGGAGAGTCTATGTCGGATGGCCTGCCTCCCCTTCGAGTGGGGAGGAGTCTCCGGCATGTTGAAGGTGACGGTCCGAGATGATGCCCCCGTAGACTGTCTCCTGGGAAATGATCTTGAGAGTTCCCCGTGGGCCGCCGTAGAGAGGAGAGAGCACCTGGGGATGTTGGGCATCCCGGACTGGGCGTGCGTAACCACCCGGTCCATGGCTGCCCGTGCCACCCCCCGACCCGAAGAACATGAATGGCCGGCACTTCCTCCCCCGGTCGCTCCAGTAGAAGACACCGACCGTGCCGTCCCCCCAGAGCAAACTCCCGAGGGGCTCGTTCAGCCTCAGGACCTTCCCGGCCTGGCTCAGTGGCGTCAGGAGGGGGGGCCCACCCAGGAACAGTTTCGCCACGAGCAGAAGACCTGTCCCTCCCTCGAGGGACTCCGCCAACAAGCCCTCGCAAAGAGTGCAGGGGATACCTCCGGAACCCATTGGGTCTATTGGGACAATGACCTGTTGTACAGCGAACAGAGAATCGCAGAGTTAGGGGCCAGTCGAGTGCTAGTGGTGCCCCTACGCTTTAGAGACTTCTTGCTAAACCTGGCCCACGATATCCCCCTGGCTGGCCACCTGGGTCAGGACAAAACCTACAGTCGCCTGGTGACTCACTTTTTCTGGCCCAAGATGAGGAACGACGTACTCCAGCACTGCCGGTCACGCCCCACGTGCCAGGCCAGCGGGAAGAGCGGCCGCAAGCTTAAAGCACCTCTGCAACCTTTCCCGGTGGTCACCACCCCGTTCGAGAGGGTGGGGATAGACATTGTGGGGCCCCTGGACCCCCGTACAGCCCAAGGACATCGGTTCATCCTGGTACTGGTGGACCACGCCACTCGCTACCCCGAGGCTGTTCCCCTGCGAACTGTGACAGCCCCGGTAGTCGGCCGGGCCTTGATGGGGATCTTCTCCCGGGTGGGCTTCCCCCGAGAAGTCGTCAGCGACCGGGGCACAAACTTTATTTCAAAATACATGAAGTCCCTCTGGCAACAGTGTGGGGTCACCTACAGATTCATGACCCCCTATCACCCCCAATGAAACGGACTGGTTGAGCGGTTCAACCGCACGCTCAAAGGAATGATTGGGGGGTTGGAAGAGCCCCTCCGTCGCCAGTGGGATGTGCTACTGCCGTGCCTCCTCTTTGCCTACCGAGAAGTCCCCCAGAAGTCCCTCGGCTTCAGCCCGTTCGAACTCTTGTATGGCCACCCGGTGCGTGGGCCGCTCAGCCTAGTCAAAGAAGGCTGGGAAATGCCCCCTCTCAAGAACCCTCCAGATGTTTTCAAGTACCTCCTAACCCTCCGCAACCAGACCAGACGGTTCAGGGAAATGGCAAAAGCAAACTTGGAGGCCAGTCAGGAAGACATGAAACGGTGGTACAATCAAAATGCCTCCTCCATCGAAATTGAACCTGGCCAACAAGTGTGGGTAATGTCTCCCACCGAACCATGCGCCCTGCAAGACAAATTTTATATAGCACGAACATTACCCGAAGGTGTCAGTTGCGTTATATAAGGACTCTGGATTACATGAGTTACATAAGAGATATAAACAGGAGGAAAAAAAATGCAAATGTACAAGTAGGAGAGGCCCTCAAGGAGGAGATACAAACAGATGAACTCTAAAATCACATTGGAATGGTAGTAAGTACAAAGGTCTACTGCATATACTAGTGGTTAGAGTTATAAATATATACAAATTGCAAATTCACTCAGGATTACATTTTAGCAGCGATTAGGCTTGGACAATTATAGATGACATATTACAGAGCAGGAAATTCTTGCCATCGCTCAGGCAGGTGTTGAGGTGGGGCTGCCTCAAGGGTGGTGGTCTTGGGTCTGGAGGGGTCCCTGAGTTGGGGATGTCCATAGGGGTAGAAGGCCGGATGGTGGCGAGGGAAGCAGCACACTGGACCAAGTAGGCAGAGTCCGTAAAGGTGAATACTCTCCACCTCCGATCCCTGCTGTTTGAGATAATAACTGTGCTAATTGCTTCTGGGTGGGGAGGCTTCAAGTGCGCCGATCCAACGCTGGCGTGTAGCCCCTTTTTAAGGGCAGGCATATTACAGTGAATAATGTAGCAACTTGGCACATGTAGGGGTGCGATGCCCCTCCCCCAGGGGCAGCGGTCATCACGGGGCATGGCAGCCTACCTCTTCACAGTGGACAGAGTGCTCCGGTGTTGGGATGCAACTCTGCTCTCTCCCAGAGTCAGCTGCTAAGTCCGACGGGCGCCATTTTAGAACCAGGCATCCCCGAAGGACTAGTGTTACAGGGATTCAGGTTGGGGCCATAGTACGAGATCCTCTCACCCGCTGACCTCAGGTGGGAGGTGGTGGGTCGCTCCTCACTGCTGCGCCTTAGGCCAGCGCGGGCCTGGACCCCTGACTGCATCACCGTCGCGTCGACGGGAGAAGGGGGCAGTCCACGGGTATTACAGCGCGCTCCGCCGGTGCCGACAGTAGGTCCGCTGCCAAAGTTGTGCCGAAGGAGTGACAAGTAAAGGGCTAAGTGAAGAGCCCGGTGGCACTCCGCATGTTGGTCGAAAGAGAGGGGACCCCAGATTGCTACTTATACAGCTTGCTCTCAATCCGTCAGAAAAGATTTAAGAAGGGATAGAGCTGAACCACCAACGCCCAGGCTCTGAAGATGGTTTGAACATCAAGCAGTGGTCAACAGTGTTGAACGCTGCAGAGAGGTTTTTCCCCCATTGTCCACCAGACATCTGATCTCTTCAGAAGCAGTAATCCGGGCAAGATCCGTGCTGTGCTCGCTCCTGAAACCGTACTGAGTCGCGTCGAGAAGATGGTTCCTGTTAATAAACGAGGCCCGTTCTTGATTTATCCGTTTTCTATGATTATTGCAGACAGAGGAAGTCGTAAGATGGGCCAATAGCCGCTAGGGTCAGAAGATCCAGATTGGGCTTGTTCAGGAGAGGGAAGATCGAGGCCCTTTTCTATTGCTTTGGAAAACTTAGGTCTTAAGAATCAGATTGAAAACATCTGTAAGATGTTGCGCTATGATTTCTGGTGCCAAGCGAATAATACTAGAAGAACCCAAGGGTCATTGGGCGAGCCAGAGTTGGCTGAGCGGAGAAGTTTAAAGACCTGCTCATGTGTAGTAGGTGAAAAAGTGAAGAGTGGCTAAGTTATTACAAGGCAAGTCCAATGAGACGTCTGATTGGAATGTATGAGTAAACAACTACCACTTTAATAACGAGTGCCTAAACCACGAAGGCTGAACAACGAAAAAGCCTAACCACTTTGGGGCAGATTCACAAGCCCCTTGCAACACATTCACTTCTGTGACGCAGCGGCGATGTAACCATGCGCCATGTTGCGCCTTATTTACCACTGTGCCACATTAAACCTGCGTCAGGTATAGGGGGCCTCATTTATGAAAAGTGACGCATCGCTGCGTGAAAACAGTGATGCGTCACTTTTCATTGCGCCCTCCTTGTGACACCAATGATGCGTCATATTTACATTAGGACGCATCATTGCGCAAGGAGTTACAGATACGTCAGTATTTCTGACGTATTTGTAAGCACAAAAGTGACGCATTGCTGGAGTGTGTCACAAAAGTGACACAACTCCAGCAATGCGTCCTTTCACATGGGGAAAGCCCCATGTGAAAGGGCCTGCATCAGTCTTACGCCTGCTGTGAGGCAGGCTCAAGATTTTGACGCAACGACGTCCTAGAAGTGACGCAGTGAAATCTCATAGATTTCACTGCGTCACTTCTACGACCCTTTCTTGCGTCAATACGCCCCCCTTGCATACATTATACCTGGCGCAGGTATAATGTGGCGCAGGGGTTTACAAAGTGACGCATCTACCTAGATGCGTCACTTTCTAAATATGGCGCAACAAGGCATATTTTTTACGCCACTGGTGCGTCCCAAAAAGTGACGCACTGGCGGTGTAAAAGTGACGCAAGGGCTCATAAATGAGGCCCCATGTATGCAGGGTGGGCGATCCATCGGAATAAGACTCAGTGAAATCTTGTAGATTTCACTGCGTCACTTTTCTGACGCCGCTGGGTCAAAACCCTGCGCCTGCTTGAAGCAGGCGTAAAGAGTGACGCAGCATGTTAGGTATTGGCAGCCCCTGAGCATTGCTGGAGTTGTGTCATGCTTGTGTAGGAGAGTAGGGTCTGCCTCCTATGATCACCCCCACTTTTTGCTGTGATACTCTGGTTTTTCGACTTTAGTGTGGCTGTGGGCCTACTAATCAGACCCACAGCACAGCTGTTCTCTCTCTAAATTGATACCATGTACTTTAGGTACATACCTGATTGGGTATTGGGTCACCTCTGTGAGCCCCTGTATAGTGTACCATAGGTACCCAGGGCATAGGTGCATCCAAGGCCTACCAGGGGCTGCAGCATGTATTATGCCACCCCTGGCTGGCCATCCAAACCGACACCACAGGCTTATCACTCAGCTTGGGCACTCCAGCCCCAGCTCTGGCGCGAAACTGGACAAAGAGAAAGGGGTGTAACCACTAAGCATGGGCGCAAAACCTGTTCCGCTCGTGGATTTTGCGGATTTTCGGCAAATTCGCGATCCGCGAATTCCCGCAAATTTGCAGAAAATTTGCAAAATCCGCGAGCGGAACAGATCCGGGGGGCAAAAGTTCAAGCTCAGTGTTTGTAACTATTTTAGAATGGCGCCGGCAAGCTGCCAGCGCCATTATAAAATAGTTACTAAGTTAGCTTCAACAGGAAGCACTAATAGATAAAATGAAGCTGGTGCTCGAGTTTAACTGAATTTGAGCTCCAACTCGAGCACCTGCTTTATTTTATCTATTAGTGCTTTCTGATGAAGCTAACTTAGTAACTATTTTAGAATGGCGCTGGCAGCTTGCCGGCGCCATTCTAAAATAAAAGGCAAGGAATGGGGCAGAGGGCAGAAGGGCACAACAACAAGTGTGGCAGAGGGCAGAAGGGCACAACAACGAGTGGGGCAGAGGGCAGAATGACACAACAACGAGTGGGGCAGAGGGCAGAATGTCACAACAACGAGTGGGGCAGAGGGCAGAATGACACAAAAACGAGTGGGGCAGAGGGCAGAAGGGCACAAACACGAGTGGGGCAGAGGGCAGAATGACACAAAAACGAGTGGGGCAGAGGGCAGAAGGGCACACCAACGAGTGGGGCAGAGGGCAGAAGGGCACAAACACGAGTGGGGCAGAGGGCAGAATGACACAAAAACGAGTGGGGCAGAGGGCAGAAGGGCACACCAACGAGTGGGGCAGAGGGCAGAATGGCACAAAAATGAGTGGGGCAGAGGGCAGAATGGCACAAAAACGAGTGGGGCAGAGGGCAGAAGGGCACAAACACGAGTGGGGCAGAGGGCAGAATGACACAAAAACGAGTGGGGCAGAGGGCAGAAGGGCACACCAACGAGTGGGGCAGAGGGCAGAATGGCACAAAAACGAGTGTGGCAGAGGGCAGAATGGCACAAAAACGAGTGGGGCAGAGGGCAGAAGACCACAAAAACGAGTTGGGCAGAGGGCAGAAGAGCACAAAAATGAGTGGGGCAGAGGGCAAAAGGGCACAAACACGAGTGGGGCAGAGGGCAGAAAGGCACAAAAACGAGTGGTACAGAGGGTAGAAGGGCACAAAAAATGAGAGGGTGGCAGTGATGAACCAGAGGGCGCATCGGGGTCTCGCACAAAAAAAACCCCCGCGAACACGCAAAGCACCCCGCGAACACACAAATCGCCCTGCGAACACGCAAAAATAAAAAAATCTGCAAATTCGCACAAATTCGCAAATTTTGCAGATCGCGAATTCGCAAATCCGCAAATTTGCGGATCGCGAATTCGCAAATTTCGCCCATGCTTAGTAACCACCCCCTTCTCAGGTTCCACCCATAGGAGGGACCTAGCAGGTAATACAGCCCCTTAGATTAGTATAAAGATAGGAGCTGTGTCTAGAGACATTAGATTATCCTGGACTGAAACTCTGAAATGAAACTCTTGGACCTTCAACGTTCTATTCCGACTAGAAGACTGAAGACATCTCCCTTGTGGTCAAGGAGTGACCACCCTGTGCAAACAGGCACCACCAGTAACTTGCCGGTTTGCTTTGTTGATGCCTCCGCCAGAACCCGAAGACTCAGTGACTCAGGAACTGGATGTCTAGACTTCTCTGTCTCCGATCCAGATCCACAGCAAAGCTGAGACCCGTGGCAGACACGAGAGACGCGGGACCGGACACCCTGGACTACCTGATCTTTACTAACCGTGCAGCTTCTGAGGTATCCTCGAAGTTGTGCAATGGAGTTTGAGAAGCCCCAGACCCAAGCAGCATTTGCACTGAAGCTCAGCCCTCCACACTCCACGAGTGATGCGTGGGGCCTGCTCCTGCATTTCAGCTCAACCCGTCTTCCCAGTTGCTAGCCCATTGGCTAGTTAGCCCTCCAAAGACTTCTTTGTAAAACTACACCACTTGCCTGGTTGCGCCGGGCTTGCTCCAGCTTCCCTCCAAAGGAGAAGCTCCCCA
This sequence comes from Lissotriton vulgaris, assembly GCF_964263255.1. Lineage (NCBI taxonomy): Eukaryota > Metazoa > Chordata > Amphibia > Caudata > Salamandridae > Lissotriton > Lissotriton vulgaris. The sequence goes on from NW_028245114.1 coordinate 1,314,929, forward strand.
GATCATGCTGGTCTGACCTGAAGCCAATCTTCCCATCCTGCGTGGATTGCGTTTGCCAAGGTTTGTTGGGTCCAATCTGGATACGGACACTGCAGTAAACAAGATCCTTTGTTGGACAGCTCAAATCCAACTCCTTGTCTTCGTCGACACCTCCTGGTCCTCGTGGCTGCAGAGACAAGCTTCACCTCTTCACCTGATCTTGACATCGCCTTGTTCCTTCCTGGTTCCTTCCTGGTCACTGGCTAGTGACCCAGACTGTGTTCCCTCTGCTTTCAGGTTCTTCACTACTCCGATCCACCCTTGAATCCACCCTGACACTTTTCTCCTGGTCGCCTGCAGCACTTCTTTGCAGCTCTCCATAGGAAACAGCGACGAATCCTGACACGAAAGAACACCTATGCACCCGGCTTCCCTGGGTGAGGTAATTCGAGTACTCCGGTGCTCCCGTGGGTGTTGACTCTCGAAGTGTCCTAGTTTAAAAGGGTTTTACCATAGTCCATCTGGAAGTGTCCTTAATCTACTACTTTGTAACTTTTACGTTCCCATTATAACTCCATGGTAACTCGCGACTGTGTTTAGACACTGCACGCGTCTCCCGTGGACCTCCTACTTCCAATTCATTTTGGTTGTTCAGTGTAGCCCCAGTGATTCCGTAGGCTCTAGGCCTATTCACTATTCCTGAAGTGGTTCTTATACCACTTACTTAGTATTTGGTTTGTGAGGCCCCTAGGGCAGAATTGTATTTGTGCAACTTATAGTATGCCTAATGAGTAACTTGTGATGTATCTCGATCTCTGACCTCATAAAGAGTTCAGAGAGGTTGTGTTAGTAATAAATACATATATATTTTGAAATATACAATGTGTGGTGCCCTTTCATTTGGTATTCAAGGGAGTATATATTTGGTAAAACAGCTTGCTTCACATGCTCTCTGAAGTTTTAGCCTAAGACTGCTGGTCCATGCTACCACTAGGATAGCTGATCTATAAGGTTGACTTTACAACCACCATCATAAGGGTCGTTTAGACTGGTGCAAGGTGCCCACTAGAATAGTGGACATCATATACCAGGCTAACTTCTTACATTGGTGTGCAGCGGTTGGGATTTGAGCTTGCTGTTGTTTTCCCATATAATCTTAAGATAAATGTAAATGTAAATGTACAAGTATTTATATAGCGCAAATCACCAACCGAGGTCGGTATCTAAGCGCTTGCTTAGGGAACCCGTCCTGGTATTCCCCTGTGAGATAACCCCAGCAGGGTATCCACAAGGTGAAAGCCAGGCATCCCGCCGCGAGGGGCCGTTGTGGAGATTAAGCAAGCTATTGCCCAGAGTCGCAGAGTGTGAACCCGTGAATCGAGTAGGCACCGGAGCGAGAATTGTCGAGTCCGTGGAATTTATGAGCCCAAGACCCGCCGAGGCGGGGAATTGAACCCTGGTCCAGGGCCGATCTCAGCTTCCGGGTCTGCCGCCTCTAACCCCTGAGCCACACTTCATATCATTTGAAAGATCACATTAAGGTACATATAAATCAAGTCTTAGAATGCTTAAGTTCTACTGAACGTAGTTGTTGTAGAGCAAAGGGCTTAGCACACCCTGACTACAACTCCTAGAGAGGTTCTAGTAGATAACACTTAGTGTAGGTAGGTGCACACACCACACCTCGCTAGAAAATGTCCTTAAGAGGAGAACCTAGCGGATCTCTCCCAGCAGAAGTTGACCTTCCCAAGGCACCTTCTCCCTATGATACATTTACTAATAATGAACTTAGAAGTTTATGTTCACTCAGGAAACTGAGACAAGGACAGAGTCCAACTCTGAGACACCTGATAGATCTTTTAGTGGAGTATGATGCAGAAAAGGCAGCAACCCAAGATCAGACAGGTAGTGGAGGGGGGGGGGCATCCCTCAACAGAAGATTCCCATGATGATAATCTAGGGGATGATGATGATGAAGTGGATGCTGATCAGGTCCAAGTAGGAGAACTGAACCAGATCAACCTAAGCCTACATGGGGCTGGAGGGGAGAGAATCCCATCCAGGCCCCCAAGCAGGCTTAACAGTGAGCACAGAAGGAGGAGATCCTTTTCCAGTGAATCCTACCACTCTGGTGACTCATTAGGGTCAGATGCCTCAGCTCCCAGGAGAATGACTTCCCCTGAGAGAAGGGAGCATGAGGCTAGGATGAGGGAATCCAAGCTTAGAATCAAGAGGCAAGAAATAGCCCTTGAGAAAGAGACCCTGGCTCTTGAGAGAGAGAAAAAAATGTGTGGACTAGAGTCCACTGGTGGCAGCAATATCCCTAGAGATAGGGAAAGGTCTCAGGACCATAGAAACCTGAACAAATTAGTCCCTCCCTATCAGATTGGGGATGACATCCACAAGTGTATAACTGCTTTGGAGAGGGCCTGCAAAGTACAGCAGGTACCCCAGAGTCAGTGGGCAGCTATACTATGGCTCTCCTTTGCAGATAAAGGCAGAGATAAGCTCCTCACAGTTAGTGATGAGGATGCTGATAACTACACTGTCCTGAAGAGTGCTCTGATAGATGGGTTTGGCTTAACCACTGAGCAGTATAGGTTGCTGTTCAGAGACACCCAGAAGACACAGACTCAGGACTGGACTGACTTTGTTGATTGTGCCACTAAGGCTCTGGAAGGCTCGTTACTGGGCAGTAAGGTTAATGACTATACAGGGTTGTATAATTTGATCATGAGAGAACAAATACTTAACAACTGTCAGAACCAGTTATTGCATCAACACCTGATTGACTCTGATCTGACCTCTCCCCAAGAACTGGGAAAGAAGGCAGACAAATGGGTCAGAACCAGGGTGAAGCAGAAGGTACAGAACCAAGGTGGTGACCAGAAGAAGCAAGAGCAAAAGGGTGGGGATCAGAAAGCAAAAGACCAGAAGTCTTCTCCAGGTCCATGTGGTAAGTTGGCCTGATATATAATGTTCACTATTCTAGTGAGCACTTTGTATCAGTCCAAACAACCCTTATTGATGATTGGTTGTAAGTCAACCTTATAGACCAGCTATCCTAGTAGCGTGGATACGAGCAGTCTTCCGGCTAAGCTCTAGAGGGCGTGTTAAGCCAGCTGTTTTACCATCACATATACCCCTTGAACACCAAGTGAAAGGACACCACACAAGTTGTTATGAAAATAAAAGGATATTTATTTAGAACACAACAACCCTGGACTCTTTATGAGGACAGGGTGCTAAGCACACTACAAAGCTCTTAAAGAAATACTGAAAGTCGCACAATTTACACAAATGCCCGAGGGGCACGAAAAACCATCTACTACTAAAGTGGAATGCGAATTACTAGCAGATAAGTAACTATTCTCAGAGGCTTTGGGATCGCTAGGACTGTACTACTGAACCTTCAGATTACGAGCAGGAGGACTAGGGAGATCGGGTGCAGAGTGTGCACTCTCACGCGGGATGCGGGACAAAGTCTATGGAGGCTAGTAAATGCAAAGTTAGTGTTCTCGGGCGAACCCGACTAGGTAGGTCAAAAACGAAAGTGGATCTAGACACTTAGAGAGTGGATCTACGCTGGAGCACCGTGGTACTCGGTTTACCTAGCCCAGGGGCTGCGGCTGCATAGGGTTCAAGTGTCGTCGGGAATCCTCGTTGACGAACCAGGAGCCGGAAAGAAGAAGTTGCTGGCAGGCGACCAGTGAAGAGATTTCGGAGGGATCCAAGCCTGGATCGGTGAAGAAGGATACCTGTAAGCAGAGGGGACCGAGTTCTTAATCACTAGCCAGTGTTAAGGTGGGCACCAGGATGGCACCAGATGAAGTCACCTCGACCAGGCGAGTGGGCGACGCTGGGCTCTGCAGTCTCACGGGCCAGGAGGCGTTGTCGGCGACCAGGATGGAGGTGTGAGCTGTCCCACGAAGGAATCTGCCGTCAACGATGCTGGACCCAGGATTGGGGCAACAACTCTTGGCAAATGCAAGCCCACGCGGTGGACTCAAAATGGCGTCTGGAGTGGACCAGGAGGGTCCGGGGTGCTCCTATGTTGGAGGGGAGCAAGGGCCAGTCTGGAGCAACCAGACCAGCGGTGTTGTCATCGGGGTGCGTCGTCAGGAGGGCCACAAGTCAGCAGGCAAGTAGCCGGACAACGTGGTGAGCAGCAAAGAGCAGAAGGGCCCCACGCAGATCTCGTGGATGCTGGGGGGCTGGACTTCGGTGCTGGAGCTGCTCAGGGTTAGGGCTTCTCAAACCCCAAAGCACTCACTCGAGGATCCCTCGGCGGTCGTTCTGGATAAGCGTCGTGCAGTTTTGAAGATGGCCGGTCCCTTCAGGTCTCGTCACACCCACGATTCTCAGCTTGGCTGTAGAGGCAGGTAGAGGTCAGAGATGGCAGGGAATCCGGGTCTCGTCGAGCTGGGCAGTCTTGATCCGGAGGAGAGACTTACAGCAAACCGCAGCGCTTATATGGTGCCCGAAGATGCAGGGTGGCTACTCCTTAGCCACAAGGGAGAGTCTTCAGAAGTGTTCCAGAGTTCTTTCGTGGAAAGTCGTCAAGATTCAGAATTATCTAATTTGAGAAGGGGGCCCGCTCCTATCTTTATACTAAGGAAAGGGGCTGGCACGCGACTAGGTCCTGCCCATGGGTGGGACCAGGAAGGGGGGTGGTTACACCCCTCTCCCCTGCTGGACTTTCCCCAGCTCAGGGGCTGGTGTGCCCCTGGAACTGGTTCAAACCGGCATATGCAGAGTGAGCACCGGGGTGCCACTTGCATGTCACCTTCCTCTAAAGCCCTGCCTACCTGGGATACACAAAACCCTGTCTGGGATGGTGCTAGCACCGCCCCGGACAGGAAACCCTTTGTCCAAGCTCTCCTCGCTGGAAGGACTCCCAGCAGCAGGAGGTCAGACTTGTGTCTGTGGTGGCAGCATCCATTTTGTGATGCTGAGGCTTGAGTTAACTTTAACCGGGGTTCACAGTTACATACATGTCGTGTCCCTCTAGAAGGGTGGAATGCTAACCCCGTCGCCAGAATTGGCGAGGGGTTAGTATTCCAATTCGTATGACACCTTACTCGACATGTTTTGATAATGCTATACCAAAGTTAGCATATGACCGCGAGGTACATAATGCACTTAAGAGTATATGGTATAGCTTTATCATGGAACAGCTATTAGGACTTGGTTCCGCAAGCTGCAAACGGGCTCAGCTCATGCCAGAGCACCATTTCACATAATTCCACGCACTCTGCCTTCAGGGTTGTTAAGGCCTGCCATAGGAGTGACTGATAGGAATATATGTGTCCATTTTAGGGTTAGATATAGGAATACTATATCTAAAGCAAAGGGTGTGTACACCACCTTGCCCCAGCTGTCAAGCAGCCAGTTGTGTCTGTTTAGTTAGTCAACCCAGGGGTGGCATAATACATGCTGCAGCCCCTGGGAGACCTCTGGGTGCACCTCTGCCCTGGTTACAGGGACACAAGAGAGGGCCCAGTGCTAATTCAGTACCTGGGTACAATTTGGAATAGAGAGAACAGTGGGGATGTGGGTCTGATTAGCAGGCCCACAGCCAGGGAAAGTCGTAAACCAGTGAAGCAAAAAGCAAAAATCTGGGGTGATCATAGGATTGCAGACCCTACTCTCCTACAGTCCCCAAAAAGCTTCTAATGAGGGGGGTTCCAAGAAATCCAAGAAGAAAGAAGGTTCAAAGAAACCCTGGTGCAATTTTTGAAAGAGTAATACTCACTGGACCAGTGATTGCACCAAGAAGGAGGCAGCTCCAGCCACCATTGCCCCTAAGGCAACTGTTCCCCCTAGTACAGCTAATAGTGGTGGTTCTCATCAGAAGGGTGTAGTAGGGTTGACCCTGGGAACTGAGATGGATTCTGGACTAGTCAGAATACCAACTCAAGCTGTTCTTGTCTGTGATGTGGACATGGCTATGTCCTCTACTGTGAGCCCCAGTAACCTGGGTAAGTTCAGTCAGACGCCTTTGATTAATAATAAAGGGGCTCAGGCCTACAGGGACACATGTACCAGTGTCACAATGGTGACACTAAGCTTTGTGAACCCTGGACAGATCATACTAGGTGAGAATTACCTAGTGACCAATGCAAGCAATGGCACTACCACCCATAGTATGGCAATTGTGAATTTCTCCTGGGGAGGGGTAACTGGCCTCAAAGGAGTTGTTGTTAGTTCAGACCTCCCAGTAGAATGTTTATTGGGCAATGATCTGGAATCTTCAGTCTGGTCTGAAGTGGAGTACAGGACTCATGCAGAGATGTTAGGCATATCAGCACATGTCCTTGCTGTGACCAGTTCATAGGTTTGAACAGACAAAGGGTCCTGAAACTATGGACCAGTTGCCTACCAAGAGAAAGAGCAGTAGGGTTAAGGCAGTGCCTTCCCCCTTGCCTCAGGATGAGGATCAGTCTTCCCAGGAAGCTGATTGTGAGACGCAAGAATGAACTGTCCTAGAAGAGCTTGAGCTTGAACAGGTTGAGTTTCTTGGGACAGGGGGACTTTCAAGGGCAGACCTGAGGCAGGCGCAATTGGACTGCCCCTCTCTTGAACCCCTCAGACAGCAAGCTGGGAATGCTACAGGTACCCATAGAACTTATTGGGATGAAGGGCTCCTGTATTCAGAGGCTAGAGACCCCAAGCCAGGTGCTTCCAGGAGGTTGGTCATACCTTTGGCATTCAGGGGCTTCCTTCTTACCTTAGCCCATGATATTCCCTGAGCAGGACATCTTGGCCAGAACAACACTTGGGACAGGCTTGTCCCTCACTTTCACTGGCCCCACATGCCAGAAGATACCAAGGAGTTTTGTCGCTCCAGTGTCACCTGCCAAGCCAGTGGAAAATCAGGTGGCACCACAAAGGCCCCTCTAATGGTAGACAGTCAAAATATCGAGTTGTAAATATCGACTTACCATAATATCGAGTCTGTAATATCGAAGGAGCATAATATCGAAGGCAAGAATATCGTAGGACAGAATATCGACCCAAGGTAAGTAATATCGAAATACTTAATATCGATGTAAGTAATATCGAAGTTAGTAATATCGATAGCATATATATCGATGTTAATAATTTCGATGACACTAATATCGATATTTGTATTATTTTATAGTTTTTTATTATGTATGTGTTATATGTTTAATTTAAGTATTTAAAATAATTACTATTATATGTGTATACATTTTCTATAATAATATAGAAATTTATAAGTAAATTTGATGTTTTAGTACCGGAGCGGGTTGTGGGTTTATAGGGGAATAGGGTGGGAAGTAATTTAATTATGGTAAGTTGATTAATAATTAGTAGGATTAATTAATTAATTATAATTATTTGCTAATTAATATTGATTAATTGGGAAATAATTAATTGATTAATTGATATATATTTTCTGTAGCGGGATGTGGGTTTATAGGGGAATAGGGTGGGGAGTAATTTAACAATAATTAATTAATTAATATATGTTTTTAAATATTTATAACTAATTAATTGGCAAATAATTAATATTAATTAGTTAATTAATTAATATAATTTGGTACATATTTTAAATTAGTAATTAATTGGTAATTAAATAATATTAGTTAGTTAATTACATTATTAGAGTAATTTATTTATATATAATTTTTAGTTACTGTTAATTAATTAATTGGGGAAAAATGATAATAATTATTAAATTATATTAATTACAGCTTATGTGCTAATATATTTACTTTATTGTTATTGTTAATTAATTATTAATTGCTAATTAAATAATATTATTTAACTTTGGGTTAAGGAGTATTTTTAGGGTTCAGGGTCATTTTTGGGTTTTTGGGTAAAGGGGTATTTTGAGTGTTTAGGGGCAGTTTTCAGTTTTTGGGTAAAGGGGTGTTTTTAGGGTTCAGGGTCAGTTTTCAGTTTTTGGGTAAAGGGGTATTTTTAGGGTTCAGGGTCAGTTTTCAGTTCATGGGTAAAGGGGTATTTTTAGTGTTCAGGGTCAGTTTTCAGTTCATGGGTAAAGGGGTATTTTTAGGGTTCAGGGTCAGTTTTCAGTTTTTGGGTAAAGGGGTATTTTTAGGGTTCAGGGTCAGTTTTCAGTTCATGGGTAAAGGGGTATTTTTAGTGTTCAGGGTCAGTTTTCAGTTCATGGGTAAAGGGGTATTTTTAGGGTTCAGGGTCAGTTTTCTGTTTTTGGGTAAAGGGGTATTTTTAGGGTTCAGGGTCAGTTTTCAGTTCATGGGTAAATGGGTATTTTTAGGGTTCAGGGTCAGTTTTCAGTTCATGGGTAAAGGGGTATTTTTAGGGTTCAGGGTCAGTTTTCAGTTTTTGGGTAAAGGGGTATTTTTAGGGTTCAGGGTCAGTTTTCAGTTCATGGGTAAAGGGGTATTTTTAGGGTTCAGGGTCAGTTTTCAGTTCATGGGTAAAGGGGTATTTTTAGGGTTCAGGGTCAGTTTTCAGTTCATGGGGAAAGGGGTATTTTTAGGGTTCAGGGTCAGTTTTCAGTTCATGGGTAAAGGGGTATTTTTAGGGTTCAGGGTCAGTTTTCAGTTTTTGGGTAAAGGGGTATTTTTAGGGTTCAGGGTCAGTTTTCAGTTCTTGGGTAAAGGGGTATTTTTAGGGTTCAGGGTCAGTTTTCAGTTCTTGGGTAAAGGGGTATTTTTAGGGTTCAGGGTCAGTTTTCAGTTTTTGGGTAAAGGGGTATTTTTAGTAAATTAATTATTAATACTTATTGTTCAGTACATATATATTATATCTTTACTGTATATATTTTTATTTATTAATTTTAAACATTATTAGATACTTTTAAATATGTTTATTTTATTTATTAGTGTTATATACTTACTTTTACATTTATATATATTAAAAAAAAATCGATATTTTTAACATCGATATTTTTTACAACAATATTATTTTTTCGATATTTTTGTACTTACCATGTTGTAGATAGGATGTCGATATTTTTGCCCTCGATATTGTTGACTCGATATTCTTGTAGGTCGATATTTTTGTAGTCGATATTCTGTCATAGATCCCCCTCTAATACCACTACCTGTGGTGGGGGTCCCCTTTGAAAGAGTTGGGATTGACATTGTTGGACCAATGGATCCCCAAACAGCCTCTGGGCACAGGTTTATTCTGGTGGTAGTGGATCATGCCACCAGATACACAGAAGCTATTCCCCTAAGGACCACAACAGCTTTTGTTGTGGCAAGAGCCCTCCTGGGAGTTTTCTCAAGAGTTGGTTTTCCGAAGGAGGTTGTCTCAGATAGAGGTGCAAACTTTATGTCTGGGTACCTAACTGCTATGTGGAAAGAGTGTGGAGTGAACTACAAGTTCACCACGCCCTACCATCCACAGTGCAATGGTCTGTGTTAGAATCGGGGGTCTCTAGTTGGCAGAGGTATGCACTTGTGGCGAACAGGGACCCTCTCCTCTAGTCAGGGTAAGAGAACTACTCCTTAGAAATAACCCTTGCTCACCCTCTGGGTAGTGTGGCGCGAGCAGACAAGGCTAATCTTCAGGGCGATAGTTGAGTTAAGCATTTATGACCACATACAGTAAAATCACAGACTCACCACAAATGGACACCAGTCGTAAGTTTTGTATCAAAAATACGTAGGCTTTATGTAAAAATAGATTTCTTATGCAGGCTTATTCACAAGACCATGTAACGTTGTTGCAATGAGGCCACTTAAATTGGTTAAGGCAAAAGTTCTTTAGTCTTTGGTTTCGAGGCGATGCGACCCGGTTCTACATGTAGACCGGCAGGGAAAACAAACGTGGCGGACCCTGGATCCGATGCGAACTCTCGGTGGAGTTGGCGTGTCACAGTACCTTGTTGTAGCGATTGTTCGCGGCGTTCAGGGGTGACCTAGTGAGGGTGGTGTGCAGCTCACTGGGCGAGGTGTCCTTCAGGCCAACGAGGCGTACTTATTTATTTATTATTTATTTTAAGAATTTGTAAAGCGCGGCTGTCACCATTGCAGGCATCCTGGCGCTAGCAGAACCCAAATAGAGGCAGAACAGCAAAAATTCCGGGGGAAAAGGCTAGCCAGGGAAAAGCCAGGTTTTCACCTTTTTCCTAAACTGCAGAAGTTCGTTGGTGGCCCTGATCTCGATGGGAAGAGAGTTCCGGAGTCTGGCGGCAGTCACCTGGAAGGATCTACCACCAGCTCTGGCCTCCCTAAATCTGGGAACGACTACCAGTTTAGCATCAGATGAGCGAAGCTGTCTGGTAGGGGCATACCAAACAAACTTGGATCTTAGACGGGCTGGGCCGCACCCGTGTAGAGCCCTAAAAACTATACAGAGGGCCTTAAATTGGATCCTCTGTCTAGGAGGAAGCCAGTGTAGTTTTGCCAGGGCAGCAGGTCCATGAGATCTCCTAGGCAGCCCCAATGCCAATTTCGCCGCCGCAGATTGGACCCTTTGGAGTCTGTCCAATAGATACTCAGGGGACCCGAGCAGGAGGGCGTTACAGTAGTCCAACCTGCTCAGGATGGTACATCTAACCACTTGGGCACGAGCATGGAAGGGTAAAAGGGGCAGAACCTTCCTAAGAGAACGAAGGATGGCAAAACAACAGGCCGATGTTTTCTGTACATGGGTGTCCATACTGAGCCCATGGTTCAACATAACCCCTAGGTTGCGGACAGAGTCCGCAGGCCGTACGGTGGAGCCGGATTCCGGGGGCCAGAAATTGTTAGGAAACGGTCGAGGGATCCTCGTTCCAGCGTTGAAAAGCACTTCAGTTTTCCCGGCATTAAACTGAAGCGAGTTTGCCTTTAGCCAGCTTGCCGTGTTCCTTAGGCAGTTATGTAGGACCTCCACAGAGATGGACTCCTCTTCTTCCGTACGCTGATGGATGCAGGTGTATCTTCGGGTCGACGGGGCTGACTTGATCAGGCGGGGCAGGCGCGGAACAGGGCTCAGTACTCAGGGTACCGAGAGGCCTTTGAGCGTGCGGTGCGGCTCGGCGAAGGTCAAGTCTACAGAGCGGGGCAGCGGTGTACGTCTTCAAGGTACGCACCGTCCGAGGCACGGTGTAGATCTCGCAGGGAGTTCCGGTGGGAGGGGTGCGATGCGCCCAGCTCGCTCCGAACGAGCAAGGTGAACGAGATGCAGGCAGCCCTGGATAGCGTAGCGAGATCGACTCGGGTTGAGTGGGGCTCTCAGTAGGCAAGGGCGGCCAAGCATGAGTCATTGACGGCTCGGGGAGGGGGCAAAGCACAATTGTAGGCACAGCTCCAGCGTAGGGGAACTCCCAGAGAGTCTGCACTCAGCAGTCAATGAGCGAAGATAGCATGAGCCCTATGGTCCTGGGGCCCAGTTCAGGGGGCAAGCTTGAGATCAAGCCCTTGGAGATCGTTTCAGGCGCAAGTCTGCAAAGTTCTTTCTGGTCTTTTCCTCTCCTTTCTCAGCAAGGCACCAACTGCAGGCCAGTCTCCCGGATCAGAGACAGTCTTTCCTCCTTCAGCTTCTCCTGGTCCTTCTAGTCGGGCAGAGGTTCTTCGTGGTCAAAACAGGATCTGATTTGGTAGGAGCAGGGCTCCTCTTTTTATACACTGTTTCTTTTGTCTTTTCAGGCCCGGGGGGCCTGTGCAAAGTCCATCTCAGCTCTTGAGCACTTTGTTTTGCGAAGTCTGGTTTTTCCTTTCAGTGAGCAGGGCAGGCCCCGCAGACGCCCCGCAGGAGGTGGAGCCAGCATTGTGGTGACAAGTACAGTCCAGGAGCACTCTGTTGACAGTCTTCCCCTCTCTCTTTACAAGGTGAAGGGCAGAGTCATCAGCCGCTCCCCAGGGGGCGGAGCCGGCATTGAGGTGGCAGAGCACAGCCCTATTCAGAGCCAAGGTGCACTCCCCACACCCATCCTGGTGTAATCTTTCTATTCACCACCTGTCTTCCCCCAGACAGCAGATACACATAAGAGCAGAGGTGGGCTGAGATTGTTAGGCAAGCAAATGCTAACTTTCTAAAAGTAGCATTTGCAAACACAGGATATTAAAATAAACTTTACCAAAATAAGTATTTTATTATTCTGAGTTCAGGAATACTAAACTTGATTTCCTACCATGTTCCCTGAGTCTACTGGGATTATAGAGTGTAATAATTCCAGCAGCCCATTCTGGCCTACGAGAACAGGTAACCTTACAATAGTGAAAAACGAAAATGGCCGTAATTCACTTTTAGGACATGTCACACACATCAGGGCTTGTCCTACCTTATGCTTACAATGCACCCTGCCCTAGGGCCTACCATAGGGGTGACTCACATAAAGTAAAGGGAAGGGTGAGAGGCTGGCAAGTGTGTGCACTTACCCAGCCAGTATGACAGTACCAGACTGCATGCAGGTTCTGCAGTGGCAGACCCTAGACACATTTTACAAGGCAGCTTCTGTGGGTGGCGCAACCAGCGCTGCAGGCCCACTAGCCGTATCGGTATTTACAAGCCCTGGCACTCCGGGTACACTTTACTGGGGACTGATGGTAAACCCAATAAGCCAATCATGGAAACCAATTACATGTATACACTTTACATCGGGAGCACTTGCACTGTGGCACTGGTTGTCAGTGGCACAGTGCCCTGAGCAGCTAACACCAGCAAAACATCTGAGGCACATCAGCAAAAAGTGGAAAGGAAACTCACGCCAAGGTGCCAGGTCTAACAGTCTGGTTGAAAGATTTATCAAGACCTTAAAGGGCATGATCAAGGATTTACCTGAAAAGCTCAGGCGAGATGGGACATCCTCCTGCCCTGCCTTTTGTTTGCTTACAGAGAGGTCCCACAGAAGGGGTTTGGCTACAGTCCTTTTGAACTTCTGTTTGGGCATCCTGTAAGAGGACCCCTTTGTCTGGTGAAGGAAGGATGGGAGTTACCTCTCAAAAAGCCAAAACAAGACATTGTGGATTATGTACTTCGTCTCCGCCCTCGCCACAGTCCCTCGCATCCGGAAAACCACCGCCGGCAGCAGATCCTTCTCCTACCTCGCCGCCAAGACCTGGAACGCTCTCCCTACCGGCCTACGACAGACCCAGGACCTGCTGGCCTTCAGAAGACTTCTCAAGACCTGGCTCTTCGATCAGTAGCGTCCCCTCCCTCCCCCCTCCCCAGCGCCTTGAGACCCCCACGGGTATGTAGCGCGCTTTACAAATGCATTGATTGATTGATGGCAGGCCTTGACAATCCTGAATGCAGAGTGCTTGGTTTAATGTGAGAGGGTGCTCTAGCACGAGCTGAGCCCTTCTGCAGCTTTCAGAACCATGTCCTTATAGCTGTTCTATGATATAGTCATACCATATACTCTTAAGTGCATTATAATCCCTGTTAAAGTTAAACAGAGCCTCAGCATCACAAAATAGATGCTGCTGCCACAGACACAAGTCTGACCTCCTACAGCTGGATGAAACTCTGGCAGGGGAGGCCTGGACAATAGGTTTCCTGTCGAGGGAGGTGCTAGCACCTCCCCAGATAGCCTGTAGTGTATTGGGGCAGGGTGGGTTCAATGGAAAGATGCTTTTCCAGACACTGCCTGGGGCACACAAGGTGCTCCATGCACAGCCCGGTTCAAACCAGTTGCTGGGGCACTCCAGCCTCAGCTCTGGTGCGTGAAACTGGACAAAGAGAAAGGGGTGTAACCACCCCCTTCTTAGGTTCCACCCATAGGACCTAGCAGGTAATCCATCCCCTTAGATTAGTATGAAGATAGGAGCTGTGTCTAGAGACATTAGATTATCCTGGACTGAAACTCTGAAACGAAACTCTTGGACCTTCGATGTTCTATTCTGACTAGAAGACTGAAGACATCTCCCTTTCGGTCAAGGAGTGACCACCCTGTGCAAACAGGCACCACCAGTAACTTGCTGGTTTGCTTTGTCGACGCTCCCGCCGGAACCCGAAGACTCAGTGACTCAGGAACTGGACTTCCAGACTTCTCCAACTCTGATCCACATCCACAGCAAAGCTGAGACCTGTGGCGGACACGAGAGACGTGGGACCGGACACCCTGGACTATCTGCTCTTTGTTAAACCGTGCAGCTTCTGAGGTATCCTCGAAGTTGTGCATTGGGGTTTCAGAAGCCCCAGACCCGAGCAGCATTTGCACCAAAGCTCAGCCCTCCACACTCTATGAGTGTAGCTAGGGCCTGCGCCTGCATTTCAGCTCAACACGTCTTCCTGGTTGCTAGCCAGTTGGCTAGTGAGCCCTCCGAAGACTTCTTTGTAAAACTACACCATTTGCCTGGTTGCTCCAGGCTTGCTCCAGCTTCCCTGCAAAGGAAAAGCTCCCCAAACCTTGCTGGTCTGACCTGAAGCCAATCTTCCCATCCTGCGTGGATTGCGTTTGCCAAGGCTTATTGGGTCCAATCTGGATACCAACACCGCAGTCAATAAGATCCTTTGTGGCACAGCTCGAATCCGGATTCTGGTCATTGTTGACGCCTCCTGGTCCTCGTGGCTGCTGAGACAAGCTTCACCTCTTCACCTGATTGCATCTCGACATCGCCTGGTTCCTTCCTGGTCACTAGCTAGTGACACAGACTCTGTCCCCTCTGCTTTCAGGTTCTTCACTACTCCGATCCACCCTTGAATCCACCCTGACACTTTTCTCCTGGTCGCCTGCAGCACTTCTTTGCAGCTCTCCATAGGAAACAGCGACGAATCCTGACACGAAAGAACACCTATGCACCCGGCTTCCCTGGGTGAGGTAACTCGAGTACTCCGGTGCTCCCGTGGGTGTTGACTCTCGAAGTGTCCTAGTTTAAAAGGGTTTTACCGTAGTCCATCCGGAAGTGTCCTTAATCTACTACTTTGTAACTTTTACGTTCCCATTATAACTCCATGGTAACTCGCGACTGTGTTTAGACACTGCACGCGTCTCCCGTGGACCTCCTACTTCCAATTCATTTTGGTTGTTCAGTGTAGCCCCAGTGATTCCGTAGGCTCTAGGCCTATTCACTATTCCTGAAGTGGTTCTTATACCACTTACTTAGTATTTGGTTTGTGAGGCCCCTAGGGCAGAATTGTATTTGTGCAACTTATAGTATGCCTAATGAGTAACTTGTGATGTATCTCGATCTCTGACCTCATAAAGAGTTCAGAGAGGTTGTGTTAGTAATAAATACATATATATTTTGAAATATACAATGTGTGGTGCCCTTTCATTTGGTATTCAAGGGATTATAATTGGTAAAACAGCTGGCTTCACATGCTCTCTGAAGTTTTAGCCTATGACTGCTGGTCCATGCTACCACTAGGATAGCTGATCTATAAGGTTGACTTTACAACCACCATCATAAGGGTCGTTTGGACTGGTGCAAGGTGCCCCCTAGAATAGTGGACATCATATACCAGGCTAACTTCTCACACTTGCGACACGACTCTCCAGCAATGCGCTGCCCTTTTGCCATCAGATGTGTCACGCATCTGTCTATCCTTGCGCCACGGTGCTCCGCATTGTAATTGCGGCGCATCTGTGGTGGCTCAAGGGTAATCTTGCGTGACGCATCTCACCTGGCGCATCCCTGCTGATATGCAGGGATGCGCCAGTCCTTGTAAATCTGCTCCTATGTACTGAACCACGACTTACTGAACCACGAAAATGAATCTATTGCCATATATCCAGAATCTACCAATACGTTCAAAACAATGCACGATTGAAACACAAACAGTTTCAGTTTCAGTTTCATCAACTTTTATTCGATTATTGAATTGAATAATCATAAAAAGTACATTTAAAAAGGTTTTACACACAAAGAAAATTTAAAAGTAATAGAGTCACATGAAAAGTTATATCACTGTACGGCGGAGCATTTTGAAATAGTGGAATCAATTTTACAAGTTTATAGAAAAACTGGTTTAACTAGAAATGTTACGGCGTGCTATTATAACTGTTTTAAGAAAAGTCGCTATAAGTTTGGCTTCATAAGGGGATTTTGGAGATTGTAAGTAGGAGAGTGCTGGGTAAGATTGACTGAGTCCACTGGATCGGAGAATGGGGATGATCCATGTTTTCCTTGCTAGTTTGTAGTATTTGCAAAAAAGGACAACATGAATCGTGGATTGTGAGGAGACTCCGTCACAGGGGCATCTCATCAGATTGCTAGACCAGTTCTGTATTTCCGGGAATGAAACCAAGCGATAGAAAACATCGAAACGTAGTCTTGTGAGTAAGAACTTTTCGTGGTTCGATAAAAAATATGTCAGGTAGGGCTGGATAACTTTTCCTGGCTGCAATAAACAGATTTTTTCGTTTTGTGGTTTGATAATCTCGGCCTGATCCCGGAGGTCTCTCAGATGGCCCATGGACATTTGCTTAAGTTGTTTCCTTGAAATGGCTTCAACTGACGGTGGTTCAAGAAAATAATGTTCACAGTCCAGATCTTTAAAGAAGTTGTGTATGTAATTAAGCCACAGGATTTTCTGCCATTTTGTCAAGCCTAGACAGTCAGTAATGAGGGAGCGGGTAAGATGACTTTCAGGATTACACCATATGCGATGCCACAATAAGATTGGCTGGCATCGGATGGTATCGATGATGTATTCCATACCAAGCTCCCGGTGCAAGGCTAAAATCGGGGAACCTTGGGGAAGGGCAAGAATGTATTTGATAAAGGCATTTTCGGTGACCTGAAGCTGGTCAATGCGACCATGTCCCCAGATTCCAGCTCCATAAGTGGCCACACTGTGGCATTTTGCGTAGTATATGGCTAACAATTCGGATGGGGCTGGTTTACCCAATTTCCTCGAAAAAGATGTTAATGCTGAGGTTGCTCGACGGAAATGGAGGTTTCTAGCTTCCACTGCCTTATGCCAGTTCATTTTGTCATCCACTAGGATACCCAGATACGGATAGACCGGGGTTTTTTCTAGACTGTTGTTATTGATAGAAATGGGTTTGGAAACTTTTGTCCTGGGGCCAATATTCATTGTAAATGTTTTCTTGATGTTAATTTTTAGGCCAAGAGAGTCCATGAATGTTGCGTATTTGTTGAGCTGCCGCTGGAGTTGGTTTAGGGTCCGTGCTAGGATTACTGAGTCATCAGCATACAAGAGGGTGGGTATCGGGCGGTGGTTCATCTGAGGCAGGTCCTGGCTCCCCTCCAGCATCGCCTGTTCAAGCCCATTTGTGTAGAGGTTGAACAGGAAGGGAGCCAGTACACAACCCTGTCTTACTCCTCTCGTTATTTGGAAGGGTCGTGACAGTTCGCCGCTGGTACCAAAACGTACTCGACCTTCTGCATTAGTGTAGAGTTCTCTTAGGAAAGTTAGTATCGGGGGATCCACACCAAGGTCGGCTAGTGTTTGCCAGAGCTTCGCATGCTGGACACAGTCAAAAGCCGCGCTTAGGTCTACGTAAACAAGGAAGATGTTACCTCCTTTTGCACGGACATATTTTCCAACCAGGAGGACATGGTTAAGGGCCTGTTCCACGGTCCCAAGTCCCTTCTGGAAACCGTATTGCAGGTCGGTTATGATGTTATTCTCCCGGGCCCAAGATTGTAGTCGGTCCAGGAGTAATCGACCTGCAATCTTGCCCATGGAGTCCAGAAGGGAGATTGGCCTGTAACAAGTGGGATCGTTGCGGTCACCTTTTTTGAAGATAGGTAGTAGTGTTGAGGTTGACCATGAGTCGAAGAGGCCTGTTAAGACTACTGCTGACATGACCCGTGTAATTATTTTTGACCAGTAGTCTACGTCATATAGGAACAGATCCATTGGAATCCCGTCGGGGCCAGGGGCTTTGCCAGGTTTTGAAGCCTTAATTGCCTTTGTGATTTCGTTAAGGGAGAACCGTAGGTTAATGGGGTAGATGTTGTTTTTCTCCAGTTCGGCTTCTTGTGTTTGTTTGTTTGGTGTGGCATCTATCGGTGTTCCAAAAATTTTTGAAAAATGGGAAACCCAGTCCTCCTCGGTTATTGCCACGTCAAGGTGATCAGGATCGTTGCTGTTGGCCAAAAAGGGTGATCTTACGGTCTGCCAAAATGCGGTGCTATCTTTCCTTTGAGCACTGTCATGTAGACGTAGCCAGAGGTCTCGTTTGATCTGTTTTTTGCGGTCTTGCCGAGCAGTGTTGTAGTTTTTCCTCAGTTGGGAAACTTCCTGGGAGTCTCTCAGCTGCTTGCGTAGAGCTTCTTTAAGAGATGTGAGAGCCTTCCGGCAGGAGGCATCAAACCATCTCACAGTAGGGAGCTTGGGCTTGTTTTTTGTACTTACAAATAGCTCGTCCCTTACTGCTTCCTGTATTCTTTGGAAGGAGGCAACAATTATTTCAGGTGGTGTCTCCAGGGACATACATTTGGATCGCCAATGGTGTGTTTTTTCGAGGATCCTCTGTATCGTCTCCTCTGGGTCAATCTTTGCCCATTTGATTGAGTACCCATTCAGTTTGTTCATGGTGATCGAGTGTTGATCGAGAGAGCTAGACTTTGCGGGGTGTGTCTCTGCTTGTTTCGTGTGGATTACCACGCTGAGCGGATAGTGATCACTTATTGGGTTTGATCCAATCTCATAGTTAGTTAGTTGCCCTTTGAGGGAGTTTGAGGCTATTATGTGGTCAATAGTTGTGGAACAGCCTCGCCCATGGAAAGTTGGTAAATAGTCTTGCTGCGGATCGACTAGTTCGTTGACAAAATCCAGGTCTAGTGAAAAAAGGATTTCGTTTAGTTTATTGCCGCATGGCGAATGAGCAAAGTGAGGTATCGGATTCCCAAGTTCATTTTGGAGCCCACAGTTCCCATTTTTGTGTTTTGGGCACAGTGTAAGATTGAAGTCGCCACCCCAAATAAGATAAGTTGGGGTTTTGTTATTGTCATTATGGAGTGAAGTAAGAAATGCAGCTATTTCTTCAAGATATGAGCAGCATTCCAGAGTGCCTGAGTTATTGTAATAGTTGATGAATATGTGATTGTTTCCTTTAGATGCTGTTGGCTGTGTGATTTGTATGATTTGAAAGGTGGGTGACTCCTTTAGTAGTTTCACTTTAAGAGGGAGGGTATTGGCGATATAAGTCGTAAGCCCCCCCTTTGGTCTACCCATGTTTCCTGGTATTGCTTGGGTGAAAAGAGTTTTGTAACCCACCAGATGCAGTGGGGTTGTGTAAACAACAAGGAGATTTTCAAATTTGACCAGGGAAATTGGGCGCACACCCGTGTGACCGCACGATAGAGAGCACTATAAGTGGTGGGTATAGGCAAAAGGGCGAGCGGTAATCTCACAAAACCGCCCAAAGTTGGACCCAGAGGATCCACACAAACAATAGAACAACAATGCCCCTGCACTACACAAGTGTGAAAAACATTACAGTAGTGACATTTGTAGCAAAAAATGATCAGTTAGAGTACATCCACACTTCCGGAGTGACTTTATGAGGATCAATTAGTCCAGGTTCAGGTACAAGAGTTCCGGAAAAGAAAGAGAAATGTTCTGTTCTTGGTGTTAAATAAATGATTTATTGTTCCTTTGTTGTGCACCAAGTTTCTTGTAGGCACAGAATTTGGTGTTGCTTTGCTGTATCGAGCCACGAAGAGGATGTTATTTTTGTGGTTAGGCCTGCAATGTTCCAGTATGCAATGGAGACACTCAAGTTTGCAGATTCCATCGAAGCATGTAGTGTATTTTGAAGGACTGGGTTCTTTAAGACCCAGCGGTGCCAGGGGACAACACCTGAAACCTTCGTGGGTAACCTGCTCCGGCGTACGAATGACAGAGACACGGGACACTTCCTTCGGCGTCAAAGATTCAAGGTTTATTTGCTGCAGGGAAACACAGAGATCACGGAAGTACAACGAGTGTAGTTCAGGGAGACTGCTTCAAATTGGTTCTGTGGATCGCTCCTTTTATACACGATTTTCCCATAGGTTCGCATAGCAGACAAAGGTTTACAACCCGGTTCCCACAATTATCCCCGAGAGGGGTCGCTTTGGCCACTTTGATACTCATAAGGTCCGGAACATAAGTGCGGAAACATTTGGCGGTTCCCAACTGTAAAAACCCATCTTCCCACCATTAGTACATTCCAATCAGCAGTAAAACAGATCGAAAAAGGAACAAGGACAGGTGCAGAGGAAGATGGAAACAGTGGGGAGATTGGAAAGGGTGTAAAAGGGGAGGTATCGGGAAACACGAGCTACAGGCATCAAAGGGACGTGCCTAATGAGATGCACGGCTGAGACAATAAACCGGCACGGCGAGATGAGCCTCGAGCGGGGCCATCTGCCTTACAGTATCATCCCCCTCATCATAAAGACACTTACAAAGGACATGTATCTTCCGCAAATATCTTGGGAGTCCCAGGGTCGCGAAGCGGACAATGTCCATTCGCTGGCTACTTGAGGGCAAGAGACAAAATGGATGCCGTATCTAAGATGGAACCCGTGGGTACAGATGAAAAACCCGCGTAGCAAACGAACGGTTTAAGTTAGCACAGCGAAACTGCGCACACTTACTAAACTCGTCATTTGCGGTTCGTAGATACCAGACTCGACCATATTCGTGCGAGTCGAAAACATCACTTACAATTGTCACGGAACCTCAGACGCTCCTTTTGCCCTCATGTAGGCAAGCACTAGTCGGAATCATACTCGATATTCATCAGACCATCTAGATGTTGCTGTAGCATAGCTCTGTCCAACCGAGTTCCATTGGTAACAGGCGGCTGTCTCATACACGTTGTAGCGCAGAGGCCACATAAGGCAGGACCGCACTGCACACAAAGGCAACACGTGAACAGGAACGCCACAACAACTCCGATGATCATTAGAATCTTCCAACCCCAAGTCGACATCAGGCCCCAAAACCACCCAAGTAGCGTCCAATCCCCTACATCCACGTGTATGGATTCGGAGATCTTATGCAACTTCGAGATGGCTTGATAAACAGTCGGAGCGTTATCAGGAATGAAAATACAGCAGCTCGAATGGATCACCTTACATACCCCACCTCGATCTGCTAAGATCACGTCTAAAACCATACGGTTTTGTAACGTCATAAGCCTATCCGCCTGAAGTTCTGTGGTGATATTACCAAGGGCACTGGCAGTAATATTAGCTGTCGATTCTACCACTCGAGTCAACTGTCTCAGGTTCCTACTATTAACCATAGGTCCCCAAAACGGGAGGAAACCCTTGAAAAAGTCTCCTGCCTCTTGACCGGCAGTATCCTCTTCGCTAATTACGCCTCTCACAACTCTAGTCTTGTGATAATCTGCATCTACAGTAAACGTCGGAGGCAACAAGTTTGCGATAAAACATGAGCCCATGAAGTCAGAGGGCAACCATGCATACGCACGATCATGACAGACAAAGTAGGTACCCTTGGCAGCCAGAAACACAGGGGACAAGATCATCGGCAGCATGTAATTTTCAGCGCAAGCGCTCTCTCCAAGTCGGGCTTTCGATCTTCGGCCACGACCCATTAGACAAAAATTACCAATGTGGGGTATGACCCATATCGGAGGCGAGCTTTTAAGCTGTTTATCACTCGTGAGCGCACTGTACTCGACCTTACTCAGGACCCTATAGGCTTGTACCTCTTCCACTGGAATGAGCGACGGCTCATAGATATCTCTATCTAAATCTTCTATCGCTATAGACAAAGGCTTATAGTACGAGCCAGGGCCAAGGTAGGGAGAACGTGGCTCTCGACTGGGTTGAGAATCTAGTGCGCTTCGAAACATTGTTTGAAATGCTCGAGCGGACCCTTGGGAACTATACGGTAACACCAGATATGGAATTCCCTTATCCGTAGTGTGTGGCATCAACCCACACACCCAACAATTAGTAGTGTTAACCACTAACTGATGCTGGTGAAGGAGCTGAATAAAGGAATTGTTGCGGAATTCTGCACGTCTAGCCTGTTCGTGTTCGGGTAAGAAGTGAAAAGAATGGGGAGATGCAACAGTGGTAGATTGAGGATTAGAGGTAGGAGTAGGTATAGCAGGAGATAAGAAACAAGACATCATGTAATACACCCCACCCGCCAATAATGCAGAAACAGTCAAAAGCAATACGAATATTTGGAACATAAAACATTTGGTACGACTAAGTTGTTGCAACTTGAACCTTTGCGCCTGAGCTCCTTCCAAGTCCATCAGCTTCGAAAATGCCATCCCCTACGACCGTCCGCAACGTTTCTTGACGCACTTCGTTCTGTGTAGCAGTAGTCAATCCCTAGGAGTTCCCAGGAACCGACGGTCTTAACCTAGTGTCAAGACCTACTAACCAGAAGGAAGTACACGCGCGGCCCTACGGCCTTTGTTCACAATTATGTGTATGCAAAGTGTCTCTCAGCTGTGGAAGCAAAAATATGAGGAACGAAACTCAATGTATATATACAAAAATAATTACAGTGATACGAGTGTTCAAACTGATCGTGGACAATGGGATAATGCAATTGTCAAGGGACAGAACAGGATCTTTTATTAGTCTTTAGTGCTGGATCGCAAAAAGTATCGGGTTTTCCCAGGACGTGTCTGTTCGTCAAACAAAGGATCCGTTGAAGAGACAGCGTTCTGTTGATCAGTTGAATGTTCTGGTCTTGAGTCTTTTGATGACAAATGTTCAACAGTGTCTTTATGCTGCACTGAGGATTCTCCGACAGGTTGTGCGTCGCTGAAAGGTACAAACGCCGGCAATCATTCGGTTTCAGTTGATGCAATGCCTCTCCTCACCCACGAGTCTGCTGGCAACGGAATAGGGACTTTTTTGGTATGGGTGGCATGCACCCAGTTTTTCCGACCCTCTAGACGAACTGCAGTTCTCGTGGCAAGGAGGACCTGGTAGGGTCCAGTGAATCTTGGCTCCAAGTTCTTCTTGCGCGAAAAATTGCGCGTCACCACCCAGTCTCCGGCTGGAGCTGGTGGCCTGGACCCTCCGTCTGCGTCGGCAATGCTTCGTAAACCTGTTTGTGAATTAACCTCAGTTTAGCAGTCAAGTCATGAAGATAATCGATCAACATTGGATACTCAAGATCACAGAACACACCCGGTCTAGGGACCCCCCAAACATTTGCAGGACGACCGAACACTATTTCATAGGGGCTGAGCCCTACTCGGGAGTGTACAGTTGCCCTTGTTGACAATAATGCTAAGGGTAAAGCGTCAGGCCACGAGAGACCAGTCGTAGCCTGAATCTTTGCTAGCTTTAGTTTAAGGGTGCCATTGTACCCTTCAACCAAACCAGCTGACTGGGGATGATTGGCGCTATGGAATTTTTGATTAATTCCAAGGCCCTTACACACACTCTTCATCACACTCCCCACAAACTCACTTCCGTTATCGGACCACACAACTCTAGGCATTCCGTACCGAGGAAAGTATTCCTTCAGTAGGATTTTCGCAGTTGACAAGGCAGTGTTGTCCTTAAGAGGGTAGGCTTCGATCCATCGGGAGAACGCGCAAACCACAACTAAAACGTATTTCAGGTTATTGCATCGCTCCATATGGATGAAGTCTAATTGGATCACCTCAAAGGGACATGAAGGGGGAGCAAAACTACCAGGAGAAGTTGGGGTTCCCTTACCAGGATTGTACATCATACATACCATACAATTCTTAACCAATCGTTCAGCACATTTCGTGATACCATCATTCTTCCACACAGGAGACAACAACTTGCAAATACCTTTCGCGCTAATATGTGCTAACCCATGCGCCATAGTCACAACAGCCAGCACATACGCATCAGGCAACATCCATCTTTTCTGCTCCGATAAGTCAATCCAACAACCATTCGCATCCAACTTTCCCGTACTTTCTTTCCACTTCATCTTTTCAGTCTCGGTGGCCTCATTCTGAATCGCTTTCACACTCTCGATAGTGTCCTCACACATACTCGATTCTGTAGGCCACCTAACCGAACTCGTCACATACATTCGAGTGCTAAGGTTCCGGGCAGTCTCCTTAGCAGTCTCATCCGCAAACGCATTACCACGACCAACATCATCCGTCACCTTACGATGCGCACTACATTTAACAATCGCCACTTGCTTAGGCAACGTAAGTGCATCCAAAAGATCATTCACAAGCTGACCATGCTGAATCTTCGTACCATGCGATGTCAGAAAACCTCTCTCTCTCCACAATCGTCCAAAGCTATGTGCGACGCCAAAAGCATATTGGCTGTCGGTAAACACATTCACACGTTTCCCTTTCGCTAACACACACGCTCTGGTGAGAGCGATCAGTTCTGCAGCTTGGGCAGAATTCTGATTTAATCTTGCAGTCTCAACAACAGTATTCAACGTTACAACAGCATATGCAGTAGTCACATCGCCATTCGGTAATTTAAAACATGAACCATCCACATACAGCGTTCCATCTGGGTCTTCCAAAGGAGTGTTTTTAAGGTCCACTCGGCCTTTTGTTTCCTGTTCTGTCCTCAAATAACAGTCGTGTTCTGTTATTTCACCTGACTCTGAGCTAATTGGTAACAAAGTCGCCGGATTCAGGACATTACAACGTTCTATCTGGATGTGGCTTGCCAGCAGCGTCAGCTCGTACCCAGACAATCTCGCACTCGTCAAGTGCTGGGTTTTCGTACGATTTAAAAGAGTGTCGACTGCATGCGGAACCATCACCGTAAGCATATTATCCATGACCAGTCCTGCTGATTGTCGGATGGACACCGCAGCTGCCGCTGTTGCTCTCAAACAACTCGGCAATGCTCTAGCTACCGGGTCCAAGGTCGAGGAAAAATATGCACATGGACGTTGCTTACCACCAAAAGGTTGCGTTAAGACACTCAACGCACAACCTTCCCTCTCGTGAACATATAATGTGAACGGTTTACTGTAATCAGGAGTACATAACACAGGAGCCGAGCACAATGAATCACATAATTCAGAAAAACTTTTCTGACATTCTTCCGTCCATGGTAAAGGAGTTGAAACATCCTTACACGTAAGAGCTACCAATGGTTTCGCTAGCAATGAGAAATTTGGAATCCATTGCCTGCAGTACGACGTGATACCTAGAAAGGCACGCACATCTCTTTGGGTTGTTGGCACAGCCATTCGTGCAATTGCTGCAATTCTCTCTGGGGTCAACCGCCTTCCCTCCTTTGACATTAAGTGACCTAGATAGGTTACTTCTTGACAACAATATTGGAGTTTAGAAGGTGACACCTTGTGATTTAACTCGCAGAGATGTTGCAGCAGCGATACCGTAGCAATTTTGCAAATGTCCTGAGTATCTGCAGCTACCAATAGGTCGTCGACGTATTGGATTAAGGCCGCACCAGCCGGCAACCTAAACGCATCCAGTTGACCCTTCAAGGCTTGACTGTAAATCGATGGACTTTCACAGTAGCCCTGAGGAGCGCGTTTAAACCGGAAGCTGCGTCCACCAAGAGAGAAACCGAAAAGGTCTCTGCTCTCTTCTGCAATGGGAATGCTGAAGAACGCATTCTTCAAATCAATCACCGAAAACCAAGATGCAGAAGCTGGAATCAGAGTCAGCAGTGCCGTGATGTCAGGCACAACGGGGAACTGAGGAATCACAATTTTATTCACCTCCCGTAAATCGATAACCAAACGATAGACAGGTGGTTTCGAAGGATCAGTACGTTTTAGAATGGGCAGTACAGGGCTGTTGCACACGTTTCCCCGTGTTTCCTCAATAACGTCTTTCTCGATCAAATCATAGATGATCGCTAACAATGCTCGTTCACCATCAAGAGAGATACGATACTGGGGAATACGTGGCAACCGCACATTAGATTTCAACTGAACAACATAAGGGGAGATGTCAAGCAGGCCCACGTCGTTGGGACCTGTTGCCCACAAAGATGCAGGAAGAGAACTCAATTCCGGTGGAAGCTTATCGAAAGACAAGTACATAGGGGAGACAACCCCCTCTCCCAACGTAAGCTTTACACCCGCAGGGGAACAATACAGAGTCGCATACAAACGTTTAAGCAAATCCAGACCCAAAAGATTTTCACCACAGCCCGTGGTCAAAATCAACGGAGCTTCTAGCTCACGAGGCCCAATTGTAAGGGGCAGAGGGCGCGAAACTGGATTGCTAACGGGGGCGCCAGAGAAACCAACGGAAACATTTGTTAAGCCAAACAAAGGTGCGCCAGGGAGTTTCGAATGCTTTATGGAACTTTTCGCTGCACCAGTGTCCAACAGAAAAGGCTCAACGACGCCCGATGTAGCAACTGCGACGTAAGGCCCTCTCTGATCAACCGGAACTGATACCACTCCCTCTCCTTGTCCATGGCTGTCCTAGTAATTACTGTCGTCAGTTCCCTGATCGACGTAATAATCGTCTACATTGTACTGCGCAGATCGTCCTTGCGATGATCCACGTTGATCAAAACAATTATCGGAATTTGATGAGTTATCTGAGCGATCATTTTGAGCACCACGACCCCTACCGCGTGACGTCTGCTGTGAACCACCACGACCTCCTCTCGATGAATTACCGCTATTTCGATCGTTTAGAACAGGACAATTGAATTTGATATGACCCTCCTGTCTACAATAGGCACATTGATTGTACCCTAACGAGGATCTTTGGGAAGAGGAGTCATTACGAGATTGTGATCGGTTCGATTGCGGCTGCGATCTATTTTGTTGCGAAGCATTCTGATTCGAACGTGGAGGATAGGCCTGTTGTAACAACACTTTAGTTTTGAGTTCTTTTGTCTTTTTATCAGCACGGTCGTTCTCTTCTTTCTCTCTATTCTCATAATACTGTGCCGTAGTCAATATTTGAGCTGAAGTAGAAACGGCCCACGCACTTTCCGAATTCTTTAATTTATTGCTCAAATCGGGCAATAAGTTTGATACGAATTTGTCCACAAACAACCGTTGACCACCCTCAGTGCTCATATCCTGGCCACTATGGTCGATGAATGCCTCCTCGAATCTCGTAAAGAAGTCGGAGACACTCTCGTCCTTCTTCTGTCTACAAGCTGACAATTTATCCCAATTCACTCTCATAGCTGGCATAAGAGTTTTCATTAACGTGATTATTCTTTGAGGGAGAGCAGTAATGAGTTGTTCAGGCTTAGCCCCACCAACTTGTCGCGTATCGGCCGCAATAAGAGCAGCCTAATCGCCACCTAATTCATTTGGATGATTCTCCTGACGAATCTTAGCCCATACCGGTTGAGGCACAACATTGCCGAACAACATGTCGATATCGGCAAGATTCATTATCGTAGCGTCTACGAGCTGCGATAATTCTTTATAGTACCCTGCAGGATTTTTGCGAGGGTCAGGCAAAGATTGCTTTACCTGTAACACTTCTGATCGTTTCCATGGGAGATGGATCCATACTCTCTGGAAATGTGGCAGAATAATAGGAATAGCATTAGCATCACCTGGCATCCATACTGGTGGAACTTCACGCATAGGAAATTGACCAGACTCATCTGGCTGTCTTTCAACATCCTCAACAAACAAGGCTTGAGGTATAGGAGTGGGACAGAAAGATAGCAACCGTTCAACCGCACGTCGAACGTTGGTATCCACTATCAGTCCAGTCGAGAACTGAAGCTGCAAATCAGACAAAGCGGTCAGCACCTCGTCAGGTGCGTCAGCCGAGATCTGATCACGAAGAACCTTACACATTTCTTCGAACACGAATCTTTGGGTGGGTATATTGAATTGACAAAACGTGTCGAGCACAATATGTGGTGGATTTCTAAGGGGATGCGTCATCCAACCCATCGCCATATTATATAGCGAAGCGCGTTCCCTGTTACCTGGAAGCTGACTACGTCTCTGAGGACCATCGGAACCAGCGGACCCAAGAACAGGTCCGAGCGAATGGAAAAAGCTAGCCGCAAGGGGAGAAGTACGACTACGAGTAGAGGGAGAAGTATAGGACACAGGACTAACAAGCGAAGGAGTAGAAACAGAAGCAACAGCAGGAGTTAACAGAGCAGGAGCAGTAGCGGGAGCAGGAGTATGTGGAAGCGGAGGAGCAGTAGGGATAGCAACAGACAAAGGAGCAGGAACAGTCGGAAGAACGGGTGCAGGTTGAGGAACAGGTGGAGGAAGAATAGGTGGAAGAATAGGTACAGGGGGAACCACAGGAGCTGTGGTACCCTGTACATACGGAGGTGGCGACTTCATAAGATAAGACATTAAAGGATCCTCAACTGCGTCTTCCTTCTTTTCCGACTCCGTAGGCAAAGCAGGATAGCATTTATCTATAGTCATACGCTGTAATCTATCAAACACTTCCTTTTCCTTAACCTCCTTATCATGCTGAAATTGCTCTGCTTTCTTTACAATGGTAGCAACACCATCTCTCTGATTTCGTTTAGTCTGTCTGATTTCTTTCTGTCGGGCTTCTTTACGCCACAACCGAAAGGCATCAAACATGGCCGG
Source organism: Lissotriton vulgaris (assembly GCF_964263255.1). Taxonomy (NCBI): domain Eukaryota; kingdom Metazoa; phylum Chordata; class Amphibia; order Caudata; family Salamandridae; genus Lissotriton; species Lissotriton vulgaris. The sequence continues at coordinate 1,343,255 of NW_028245114.1, forward strand.
CCTTGACTTTTTCTCAAACAATTTAGCCTCTAAGTTATCTAGGATCGGGGTCTCAAAGCTACCATGAGGTGGCCAACTAAGGACACCGTCCTTCTTAGTATAGCGAATCCAATAATCATTAAAAGTAATCGGGCCTAGCCCATGTTTACTGTACAGTTCATAAGTCGGAGTTCCAACCGGAGGTATCGGACACGAGTCCTCCAGTCGGGAATCCGCACCACAACGTCTGAAACAAGTAAACAAAGTACTGCGGCCAGGCATCTTGCACACTAGCCGAGTTTCACAAACTTCAAGGGTTACGGGATTTACCAAGTCCCAGCAAAAACAAAAACCCTCGGTTTTTGGCGGCTGCAGTCGTCAAACAACACAACAAAGTACCAAGAACTACAAATGCAATGGAACCATGCAACCACTAAGCAACCACAACCAAGAACTCTGGGAGCGACCCACAAATACTTAACTCAAAGATCGATGGCGTCACCAGGAAGGCCCGTCAATAGTCTCGCTCTACCAAGGTCTACGCCAGGCGCCAAAACAGGTCTACAGTCAGGGCAGCAGTCCGTCACAGCCATCAGGAGGCGGGAATCTTCGCGGGAAAAGTCTTCGGGCCACTTTTTTCGACAACAGGATCGATGAAGCGGAGTGCACCTTCCCTCGGAGATTTCACACGAAGTTCCTCACGATCGTCGGGCTTGGACCGGTACCACTGATGCAGCCCTACGTTGGGCGCCAACTGAAGGACTGGGTTCTTTAAGACCCAGCAGTGCCAGGGGACAACACCTGAAACCTTCGTGGGTAACCTGCTCCGGCGTACGAATGACAGAGACACGGGACACTTCCTTCGGCGTCAAAGATTCAAGGTTTATTTGCTGCAGGGAAACACAGAGATCACGGAAGTACAACGAGTGTAGTTCAGGGAGACTGCTTCAAATTGGTTCTGTGGATCGCTCCTTTTATACACGATTTTCCCATAGGTTCGCATAGCAGACAAAGGTTTACAACCCGGTTCCCACAATTATCCCCGAGAGGGGTCGCTTTGGTCACTTTGATACTCATAAGGTCCGGAACATAAGTGCGGAAACATTTGGCGGTTCCCAACTGTAAAAACCCATCTTCCCACCATTAGTACATTCCAATCAGCAGTAAAACAGATCGAAAAAGGAACAAGGACAGGTGCAGAGGAAGATGGAAACAGTGGGGAGATTGGAAAGGGTGTAAAAGGGGAGGTATCAGGAAACACGAGCTACAGGCATCAAAGGGACGTGCCTAATGAGATGCACGGCTGAGACAATAAACCGGCACGGCGAGATGAGCCTCGAGCGGGGCCATCTGCCTTACAGTATCATCCCCCTCATCATAAAGACACTTACAAAGGACATGTATCTTCCGCAAATATCTTGGGAGTCCCAGGGTCGCGAAGCGGACAATGTCCGTTCGCTGGCTACTTGAGGGCAAGAGACAAAATGGATGCCGTATCTAAGATGGAACCCGTGGGTACAGATGAAAAACCCGCGTAGCAAACAAACGGTTTAAGTTAGCACAGCGAAACTGCGCACACTTACTAAACTCGTCATTTGCGGTTCGTAGATACCAGACTCGACCATATTCGTGCGAGTCGAAAACATCACTTACAATTGTCACGGAACCTCAGAGGCTGGTTATTAACAACGTTGACTACTGATTGTTGTCGTGGTCTGACCCGCGGCGGTCCGACAGGAGCTTTAGAGGCTACGGTTGGTTGGTGACGCAATCCAGAGGTAGTGTGTTTGTCAGAAGGGGGCTCTGGGAGTGCTAGGTGTTGTGTAGAGTTAGCTGGTTGCAGTGTAGTGACAGGTTTTACGTGTCTAGGTTCATCCCTGAATGGTCAGTCGACCATCTCTAGACAGTCAAACCGGTTTTGCATTGGAAGGCCCTGCCAGCCTTCGTAGGTTTGACAGGGTCTATCTTGCCAGTAGTGCCTCGGCCGTTCTCTCGGCCGTTCTCTCGGCCCATTCCTGCCTGCGTGGTCATATATATACTCCGTCTGGTTCCATGGCTCTTGGTTCCATGGTTCTTTAGGGAACTGATGCCAGGACCAAAGAGGGTTATTGCGGTGCTGTCTCACTGGAGGATAAAAAAAGGAGAGATGTCGAGCATCGATCCCCCCCTTCTTTTCCAGCGAGGCCCAGGCGCAGATGTAGTCCACTGCAGAGGGGTCTTTACATGTTACTACAATACAGTCTCCACGGATTGATTTTGTTGTTTTGCCTACCCAGGCTACCCTACGGACTGTGGTGATCCCTCCAGATAGATGGGATTCGAGAGGTCTGTTGATGCTTAGCCACTGCATGACCTTGTTTTTAAGTGACCATGCAGTTTCAGGTGTATCGTCGGTTAATTCTGGTACGCCTGTGAGGACTATCGTATAGGGAGTGGCTTCCGGGGGCAAATGGGCAGGACGCCTTGTTACTGGTGTTTTTTTGAAGGTGTTCTTGGGAGACGGCTGGGAGGCCGCTGGTTTCAATGAGGGAGATACTGGCATTTTTTCCGGGTGAACTCTGCTGTTATCTTTATTCATCACTGGGCCCGGGGTGTCTACGATGACAGAGTCAGTGTTTTCAAGTTGTTGATTAGATACAGCAGAGGTTTTGTTCCGCTGTGTTTGTGGCGTTTTGGATGGTGGATTTTGATTTGTAGTGTTTTGTTTATGACTTTTTTGAACTAGGGTTGTTGAATTGGAAGGTTTAACTGCTTTATTTGATTGTGCTTGGCATTGTTTTTTGGATGGCTGCGGTGGATTCCGTTGACCCTTTGTTTCAATGCGCGTGTTGGTGTCGAGGAGGGTGGCAGAAATTATAGTTAGCTGAGCTTCTAAGTTTCTGATGCTAAGTTGGATGGGTTTCAGATATTGAAATAGAAGATCTTTAGTTGTAGTGAGAACTTGCGAAGTGACTTTGCAAGTTCTACATATGTTAACAGAAGTCTGGTTTGAAATTGCCAAATGAGGTAGATTGGTTGCAGAAGGGAGTAGTATACTTTGCTGTGTTATGGAGTTCGAATGTGTTGTAACATGCTCTGGACTCGGAGCCGTGATTGCTGCTTTATCGGCAGTTGGTGGGTTTCGTTTTGGGATAGCTCCTTCCCTTTCTCCTTGTTGGAACAGGTTAGTGTTTGTCTGGGCGTCCTCCTGGGTATGACGAATCGCCAGGTCAGGGGTTGCTTCCAAGTCGTCCAAAGTTATTGAGAGGTCAGCCTCGGACTGTGTTACAGACAGATTTACTATGGATGGTACTGTATTTATGTCTGGTGCTGACAGAGTCACGGGAAGGGAACAGTTTTGAGAGTTGAGGTGTATGGGAGAAGTGGCGTTTGCTATAGCGCCTAGAGAGGAACGTTTAGCGTTCGCGTTCATGAGATCTAGTGACACTCTCTTTTCCATCAGAGCAATACTCTGATTTATTACCTCATGGGTCCGTGAGATGAATAGGTCGATGGGACCCGTTATTTGAGCTACCTCTTGTGCATGTTTGGATTTAGTCTTCGTGGTACTCCTGGTTTTTGGTGGCATGATGTTAATTTGCTGCAGGTTCAGTGATGAAAGAGAGGTGGCCCGGTCCGGTCTCTATCGGGCACTAACGGGCAACAACGGGCCCGCCCTTGGCCCAAGCTTCGCCCGGGCTGCCACCCGCGCGCGTCCCGCGTTGCGTAAGGCGGTCTTTCTTTTATAGCTGTGAGGTAGAGGGGGGGCGTGGCACTGGGAGGGGGCGCGGCTCCCTCGGGAAGAGGACCAGCTGTTGATGTTGCTTGCTGGTCCTCGCAGTCCCGGGGCCGCACCTCTCACCTCCTCTGCGACCTCGCTCTCGCGCTGCTCCTCGCGTCGGTGGTGTGTCCTGGAAAGCGGCAGGTATGGAAGTAGGCTGCTCCTGCAGCGAGTAACCGAGTTCTGGGCACCAGGAAACTAGAAACCTCTTTGCGAGCGGCTCCCGCGAAGCGGGGGCCGCGAGAGGTTATGGACGCGGCAGGGGGCGTGGCACTGGGAGGGGGCGCGGCTCCCTCGGGAAGAGAACCAGCTGTTGATGTTGCTTGCTGGTCCTCGCAGTCCCGGGGCCGCACCTCTCACCTCCTCTGTGGCCTCGCTCTCGCGCTGCTCCTCGCGTCGGTGGTGTGTCCTGGAAAGCGGCAGGTATGGAAGTAGGCTGCTCCTGCAGCGAGTAACAGAGTTCTGGGCACCAGGAAACTAGAAACCTCTTTGCGAGCGGCTCTCGCGAAGCGGGGGCCGCGAGAGGTTATGGACGCGGCAGGGGGCGTGGCACTGGGAGGGGGCGCGGCTCCCTCGGGAAGAGGACCAGCTGTTAATGTTGCTTGCTGGTCCTCGCAGTCCCGGGGCCGCACCTCTCACCTCCTCTGCGACCTCGCTCTCGTGCTGCTCCTCGCGTCGGTGGTGTGTCCTGGAAAGCGGCAGGTATGGAAGTAGGCTGCTCCTGCAGCGAGTAACAGAGTTCTGGGCACCAGGAAACTAGAAACCTCTTTGCGAGCGGCTCCCGCGAAGCGGGGGCCGCGAGAGGTTATGGACGCGGCAGGGGGGGTGGCACTGGGAGGGGGCGCGGCTCCCTCGGGAAGAGGACCAGCTGTTGATGTTGCTTGCTGGTCCTCGCAGTCCCGGGGCCGCACCTCTCACCTCCTCTGCGACCTCGATCTCGCGCTGCTCCTCGCGTCGGTGGTGTGTCCTGGAAAGCGGCAGGTATGGAAGTAGGCTGCTCCTGCAGCGAGTAACAGAGTTCTGGGCACCAGGAAACTAGAAACCTCTTTGCGAGCGGCTCCCGCGAAGCGGGGGCCGCGAGAGGTTATGGACGCGGCAGGGGGCGTGGCACTGGGAGGGGGCGCGGCTCCCTCGGGAAGAGGACCAGCTGTTGATGTTGCTTGCTGGTCCTCGCAGTCCCGGGGCCGCACCTCTCACCTCCTCTGCGGCCTCGCTCTCGCACTGCTCCTCGCGTCGGTGGTGTGTCCTGGAAAGCGGCAGGTATGGAAGTAGGCTGCTCCTGCAGCGAGTAACAGAGTTCTGGGCACCAGGAAACTAGAAACCTCTTTGCGAGCGGCAACATTAAATTACATTAAACAACACTACTAATAAAAATGAGTTTTAGTAAATAATCTTATCTTGAAATTGTCAATCAAATAATCGTTTTTTTAAAATACAGATGAACTTACAAAGAGACAGGAATGGACGTTAGAAAACTGTGAAATATAAGTCCATCATCTGTTTCTTGTGTATTGACACACTAGAATACTTACTAAAATTGCTGTATGTTAAATGTAACAATGACACAAAATGCACTATTTACAGCAATTATAAAAAACAAGTTTTCACATAAAATCAAAATTTTAATAAATCGGATTTCAGAACATATTTTAATTTTTAATAAGAATTTACTTGAAAAAAACATAAACAAGCATTGGCATAGCCAATAGGTCTTGCTTTTGGGACCTTCTAAGTATTTAGTTATGCAGCACAATATCCTTTGTGCGACCACATCAACTGTTGCATGGCTAAACACTTATAAGGTCTCAAAGGCGAGACCCATTGGCTATGCCAATGTTTGGTGTGGTTGTGTGTGGTTGTGTGTGTGTGGTTGTGTGTGTGTGTGGTTGTGTGTGTGGTTGTGTGTGTGGTTGTGTGTGTGTGGTTGTGTGTGGTTTTGTGTGGTTTTGTGTGTGTGGTTGTGTGTGTGTGGTTGTGTGTGTGTGGTTGTGTGATTGTGTGTGTGGTTGTGTGTGTGTGTGTGGTTGTGTGTGTGTGGTTGTGTGAGTGGTTGTGTGTGTGGTTGTGTGTGTGGTTGTGTGTGTGTGGTTGTGTGTGTGGTTGTGTGTGGTTATGTGTGTGTGGTTGTGTGTGTGTAGTTGTGTGTGTGTGTGGTTGTGTGTGTGGGTGTGGGTGTGTGTGTGTGGTTGTGTGTGTGTGTGGTTGTGTGTTTTTTTGTGTGTGGTTGTGTGTGGTTGGGTGTGTGGTTGTGTGTGTGCGCGATTTTGTGCTGAAAAAATATGTTTTCATATTACAGATATAGAGATACACCTGGTCTAGCGCGCTCGTCCATGCGCCACAAGCCTGTACTGTACTTTCAAGACACGTCTGCAAGGATCACCCCCCCTTTTTGCTATGTACAACGGAATCCAACAATTCCACAGTTGTTGCTCCACTCAGTTTGCACTGAGGCCAGCAATTTAAACCTGACTTCTGCCAGATGATTTCTAATTTGCTTATTTTAATTTTTTGCTTTTTGCGCATGATACATAATAAAAATGTAATACTGTAATTGATTTAGAAAGTTCTTTTTACATATAAATGAAACACGCAAGTTGAGGAAACCATGGCCAGCGCCCGATGGAGCTTCGCAGGGGCCATACCCTGCTGTCAGATTCTCAGCATAGCCTTGGCATAAAACGACTTCAGCTGGCTCCTAAGCTCTCCTGAGCCTGGGGGTCCCTGGACCCTCGGGCAGACAGTCAGTCAGGTATGTCTGGGAACTGTAAGTGCAGGAGAGAGCGACGAGTGGGCATAGTGAAAGAGGTGGGGGATGAGACAAAGAAAGAGAGAAGGGGCCAGAGGAGGAGGAAGGGATATAAAGACGAGAGATGGAGAGAGGGGAAAAGATAGCGAGAGAAATAGAAGAGAGACAAGGGAGAAAACAGAGGAAACAAAGCAGAATCTCACAGACGGAGAAACAGAATGAAAGGAGAGATAGAGCGAGAAATAAAAAAAGACTAAGAAAACAAGGTAAAGGTGACAAAAGAAAGATACGTTCGATATATTAGGGAAAAATGCGAGATGAAAGGACAGAGCGTAACAGAACAAGCTGGCAAGAGAGGGAGACCGTGAGGCAAATGGAGGAGAGTTAAATAGAGCGGTGGGATGAAAGAGAGGGCAGAGGGAAGATACAAATGGGGGAAGGAAGGCGGGAATAATGGAGATAGAACCGAGATAAAGTAAGACATAATTTAAAAATACACGGAATTCCCTGCTCGCCAGACATGAAAGGGTGCCCGGAGAGAGGCGCTTAATTACCCATGACAACAAAGGAAAGGCAGGAAAGGCAGATGGCCGCGCGTGCACGCGCACGTGCACTCAAGCTTGTAGCCAGCCAGCAAACCCCTGGGTAGCATTTTCGAGATCCCCTTTAATAAAAGTCGAGCAACTGCGCAAGCGCTGTTCTAGGCTCAACCTAAACAAACATTTGCAATGCAATAGGTCTCGCATTAGGCAAGTTTGAGCTATTGGTCTTGTAAATGACACATTTTTTATTTATGTGTTGGTTTTGAAAATAGCGAAATTAATAGCTTTGTCAGTTACAATGCCAATAGTTACAACTTTCGCAAATGTGACACCTATAGCATTTGTAATGCAATATGCGTTGTAGTTACGTGACTTAGATGTATTGATATTACAAATAACAATGGCTTTTAATTTTTTTAAATAATTAATACTTAAATAAAAGTTATTGTCATTTATAATGGCAATAGCTTAAAGTTTTGTAGATAACTTTTGTAAAGATTATGTTCAGTGTCTTTTATTGTGACGAAAATCCAAGAACATAAGTGAAATATTAACATATTTTTGTGACATTTGTAAAAAAAATTAAACATTGAGAGAACATATTTGAACCAGTTGTTGTTGAATGGTTGCACAGATTGATACTGTGGTGGCGCTGAGTGATGTTCTGGTGGCGACGAGTGATGCTGTGGCGTTCAGTGATGTTGTGGTAGCGCATAATGAGGCAGTGGTGGTGCTGAGTGATGTTGTGGTGGCGACGAGTGATGCTGTGGCATTCAGTGATGCTGTGGTGCCCCTGAGTGATGCTGTATTGGTGCAGAGTGATGCTGTGGTGATGCGATAGATAGATAGATAGATAGATAGATAGATAGATAGATAGATAGATAGATAGATAGATAGATAGATAGATAGATAGATAGATAAATAGATAGATAGATAGAGTGACTGCAATCGATAGATAGAGTGAGGGCGATAGATAGATAGAAGGCAGGCGATAGATAGAGTGAGGGCGATAGATACAGTGAGGGCAATAGAGTGAGGGCAATAGATAGATAGAGTGAGGGCGATAGATAGATAGAGGGCGTTAGATAGAGTGAGGGTCATTTGTAGATAGAGGAAGGGCGATAGATACAGGGAGGGTAATAGAGTGAGGCGATAGATAGATAGAGTGAGGGCAATAGATAGATCCCATTTTCCAGCCACATCTAACCCAACGAGAAGACACTACAGTTCCCGACCGTTCCTACAATACTGATGGCTTACCAAACATAAACCTTCAGGATCCACTACAACCAACACATCAAGGAGTCGTATCAAGAACAGGAAGAACTCAATCCAGGAATGTCGCAGGAAGAACCGTAGTGAGCACACAATATACAATCATAGCCCAGGAAGCTCAGATAGAAGACCCAATGCCACCTCTTAATATCAGGAAGGTCTCAGGAAGTAGTGATATGAAAGCACAATATGAAAATGGCAACCGGAAACAACACCTAATACTACACCCGACACCTCGAGAAGACGCGACGGTCCCGAACTATAGTACCAACACTGACGACATAACAAACATAAACCACCAGGACCCGCTACATCCAACACATTCTGGAGTCGTATCGGGAACAGGAGGAACGCAGTCAGGGAATGTCTCAATAAGAACAGATTTGCTCACACAATATACAAACATAACACAGGAAGTGGCACATATAGAAGATCCAACGCCGCACCATAACATCAGGAAGGATATAGAAAGAGTTGAACTGAGAGTACAATATGAGAACAACCGCCAGAAACAATCGCAGAAGGAAGAGCTGACACCTCTCGACAAGGAAGGTTGCGACAAGGAAACCAATGTAACTACTGGTATAGAAGACAGCACGACTCCCTCACCCCACACCAAAACTACACAAAGGTCTTCTAGAGTTGCTCTGAGAGAACAATATGAGAATAACAGCCAGAAACAATCGCAAAAGGAAGAGCTGACACCTCTCGACACGGAAAGTGGCGACAAGGAAACCACTGCAACTACTGGTATAGAAGACAGCACGACTCACTCACCACAAACCAACACTACACAAAGATCTTCTAGAAAGGCCCAAAGAAGTTATCCCACGAACATGGTTGGGAGAACACCAAGAAAAGAGGACGACCCGAACAGATGCAGAGCCGACAACAGAGATAATGACATGCAAAGGGGTTCTGTGAGGAGAAAAAAAGGTAAACTCGGAAAAGCAAAACAAGGTCACAAAAAGAAGAGGATGAACGAGCCTAATACCTCATCCCAGATGCTAAGAGAAATCAAAGAACTTCAAACCCAAGTAGATAATATTCTAAGCACAGTTCAAGCAATGAAAAAGGTGCTGGAATTGACAGTAAGCTCTCACACCAAAATCGAACACCTCCGAGAGGCTCTTATTATTTCTCAAAGAAAGGGAAACATGAGGGCAATGCCATTACCATACAGACAAAACCGACCTGAGAGATACCTTAAATACCTATCGGATGAAGAAACGCTATCCTTACTAAGGGACTATGAAACCACTGACCTTGAAAGAGGGGAAGATATTAAAACAGTTCAGATCGATGTCAATAGAACAGCAAAGCTAAGTGAAAGGAGAACTAATCTTAACAACTTACAGCAAGTCCATCTAATCGACGACACACAGAACACTGAAACAAGGAAAGCAGGGAAACCTTTGTAATGCCTACTTCTCAACTGCCGGTCTGCAACAAAACATGCATCAGATATAGCTGACCTCATCATGAACAAGGAAATTGATGTAACAATCCTGACAGAAACGTGGCTATCGGAATCCTCATCACCTTGTATGGACCTACTTGTACCCCCGCAGTATAATATAGTGAGACTTGATAGACCAAAAAAGATAGGGGGTGGGATTGCCTGCATTTACAGATCGGAGATAGAGGTCATCCAAGAACTAACTGAACCACTTGAATACTGTGAACACCTAAATCTCAAGATTAGATCTTCAGAGAATCAAAGATGCAACCTGCATGCGCTCTACCACCCTCCAGGCAATAATACATCTTTCATAGATCAATTAATGGAAATCATCACTACCAACTCCAATACCGAAACTAACAACATTGTTCTAGGAGACTTTAATTTACACTGGAATGATAAAGATGACAAACAGGTCAATGCTCTTAAAGACCTTCTAGAGGAGCCAAACCTTAACCAAGCATGCACACAACCAACACACATGAAGGGAGCCACGTTAAACTGGATAATTTCAAAGACGAAAAATACCTCAATTACAGCAATTGAGCCATGCGACTGGTCAGATCACCATGCCATAACCTTCCTGATAAACACTATGAAAAATACCAAAACCAGACAACCTACCAGACACAAGAAATGGATGCGAGATACCAAAGATCTGAATATGAAATTACTAATAGAAAGTTGTGAGAAGAACCTAAACCCACCAAACAATATGCTGAAAGTGGAGGATCTCACGAAACATTACACTACAACAGTGTCGAACATAGTCAATACCACAATGCCACTAAAACTGAAAAGAACAACAGAGAAGATCGAAAATCCATGGTTCAGTGGAACACTGAATGAAGCAAGGCGGAAACTGAGACAGGCGGAAAGAAAATGGAGGCAACACCCAACAACGCCCGAACTGAATACCCTCAGAAGAATCCGGAGCGAATACAATAAAAAGATCCTAAATTCTAAAAAGGAATTTATTAGATCCGAACTAGATAATGCCAAAAATAGGCCGCGGAAACTATTCGAGATTTTAAAACAGCAATCTAATAAAGTGGCCAAAACTGCCCAAGAAACGACAAAAACTCAACTAAGATGTGAAGAGTTCTCATCCTTCTTCACAAACAAGGCTAATACTCTGGAAAGAGAGCTTACACCGCAAACAGCTAATATCACCTCGGATAACACCCATATCACAAAAAACATGGCACAGTGGGATAACTTCAAGATACTTGACCAAAATACCGTCGCCAAAACACTATCAGACATCAAACCCAACAACCACTATAATGATCCACTCCCATCAAAGTGCTGCACCCGGAACCATTTTGCAGGAGCACTCGTCCTGCTGGCACTTCCCACAACACGGGGACCTTTACCGATGAGCTTCCACACTTCTCATGTTTGAATGAGTGGACGCACATACCATTTGAAGCTACTTGCTAAAGAAGTCAACCCAGAGCAGCAAGCACTCTACTTTAAGCTCTATTTTCTCATCGAACATGAGTGGCACTGGACAACGCATAATAATGATTTGAGAGCAGTTAACCTGGTCTTGAGCGGGGCCGGGTCGGAATTATCACCGGCACAGCGACCTGTGGTTCATCACCATTCAACTACAGCCCTGATGAGTCGCTAAAGTATTGTATTGCTTTGCGAAGAAACACGTGTCGGCTGGCTTTTCAAAGCATTAAAAGAGGAACCATGACACTGATCGTCCTCTCTTCTTCTACGATGGAAACTTGAACTTTCAAATGTCCATTGAGACATCTATTTTCTGTATTGCTGTATATGGTGTGCAACAGGTTTTTTGTTCAACATTGATAATACAGACAACCTTACACCGCAAACAGCTAATATCACCTCGGATTACACCCATATCACAAAAAACATGGTGCAATGGGATAACTTCAAGATACTTGACCAAAATACCGTTGCCAAAACACTATCAGACATCAAACCCAACAACCACTATAACGATCCAC